>NC_084598.1:15326000-15593500 GCF_033807715.1 Cololabis saira
ACACAACAGAAGCGTGTACCACACGACGGGTTTGTGTGAAAATGGACCCGGTGCAGAATAAAGCGACGGTCCGTTCATGACCAGAACCAAAAAACAGAAAAGACAACAAGCACAGTGAAAGACTGTCCTACAGGCATCTGGGGGGACATCGGACTGTTGATGACACGAGCGTCCTCTTATGCCGCTTTTCCACCAGTACCTACTCAGCCCGACTCGTCTTGTCTCGCCTTTGCGCTTTCCCACTAGGGGTCTAACGTGCCGAGTAGATACTTTTTCTGTAACTACTCTGCCGAAGTTCTGAGCAGGCTGAGTCGGCTGTATCTGACATCATCACTACACGCCACTGATTGGTCGGGGGGTTGGAGTCAGACGTCTGAGTCAGGAGGTGGAAATCAGTGAAAGAGCGACTCTGACGGCTTCTTGTTCATTTTATTCGACAGGCAATGGCAGCGCAAAAGTCTGTTTCATGATCCAACTCTGAGGTGCAGATGTTCATAAACCTGGTGGCTGAGGAGAGAATTAAAAAGGGATCTAGACGGGAGATAAGGAACGACCAGATCTACCAGGAGCTCTGTCACTTCATAGCTATTCACGGCTATCAACGGACTTTTCAGCAGCACCGAGACAAACTAAAAAAAAAATTAAAAAGCATCGCCGCTTGAAGCTTCTTTCACTCATTTTTTAACTTGATATCGAACACAAGCCACAGTCCACGTAGCACATCTATCATCTCCTCCAGGTTCTACATCTTTAGTGTTGTCTTCTTTGTTTAGATCACACAATCAAATACGTCACAGCAGCTTCTCTCCAACCTCCTACTTCTGCTCCATCTGAATTGTTATGGAAAAGAAACCAGGCCGAGTTGAGTCGAGTCGAGCTGAGATGAGTAGAGCTGAGTAGGTACTAGTGGAAAAGTGCCATAAGTGTCAGGTCTGTCAGTAAGCCCCGCCCCTCGAACACAGACGAGCCAATGACGGTCGAGTGTCGGTTCCACAGGGACAAGAACTTTTAACTCACGTTCCCTAAACTGACTAAATTGCAGTCGTCTGTAGAAACTCAGGACTAGCGAGCATTGGTCCCCAGCAGCGCTGTGAGGTCCCGTCAGGACGGGTGGGGGGGGGGTTTATCGAGATCGCAGACGGGAAGACTGGACGACGATCTGTCTGACCAGACTGACTGGCTGGACAACTCACTGATGTTGTGTGTTGCTAGGTAACCGATGGCTCTCTAGTGGCGCTGGTCCAGAAACAGGTTTCTGCCTACAACATTGCCAACTCCTTCACCTTCACCAGATCTCTGAGCAGATACGGTGAGACGAAGCACACACACACACACACACACACACACACACACACACACACACACACACACACATACACGCTCACACCTCACACACACCTGGTCACATGTGACGTCCACCCCTGGTTTTTATTGTTTAACTGACAGTTTCCTTTTTTTATGTGATTATTTTAAGGATAGTTGTGGTAACGTTTCCCAGAAAGTTTGTCCACCACTCACACACAACACAGAGCCACACACAGCCCCCCCCCAACCATCATCTGTCTCTGTTTGCTCCACCAGAGTCGTTACTGCGCACGTCCAGCAGTCCCGACAGCCTGAGATCTCGAGCTCCCATGATCACGCCGGACCAGGAGACAGGTACTGGAGGGCACCGGGGCTTCAGATCAGACTCAGAACCCCCAGGTAGAGGCTTTGCTCTGTTTGGTTCCTGATGCAGCATCTGTGGTCTGGGTTTCAGGAACTAAACTGTGGCACCTGGTGAAGAATCACGAGCACAGCGACCAGAGGGAAGGAGACAGAGGCAGCAAGATGGTCTCTGAAATCTACCTGACCAGACTGTTGGCCACCAAGGTAACGACCAGAGCCGAGTACGCCGAGACGCCGGCATGGTCCTCAGAGGTCATGTAAACGAAGGGATGAGGAGCGGAGGGAGTTTGGAGGCAGCAGCTGATCCTCTTTGGTTTAAACCTCATGAAAATTAAATAAAGGAAGTTTCAAACGTGTCCATCAGAATGAAGCCTGAGGACGGACCCAGACGTCTCTGGGGGATTATATCCCCGGTGTAGGAACGCCTCAGTGTAGAGCAAACCGAGCAAACCGGTGGGCTGGAGCTCGGCTCCCGACCGCTGGAGCCACGTGTTCCTTGTCTGGAGCGGAGCTCCACTTCTCCAGTCAGCCTCCTCTCATGTACTCAGGTTTTTTGTAGAGTTGCTGAGTAGAACCATGAATCATCACTGTGTTATGATTCATGTTGTTTAAATCACAAATCTAGAGATTGGCTAGTAATCAGAATCAGGTTTGATTCATTCTCAAAAGCTTGAGTCCGATGATCAACAACAGGAAGTCCAGTTGGTTTGATTTGAGTGTTAAATTATGTTCCAGAAAAATCTTTCCTAATATTAGACAAAACAAAACGGAACTTGGCAGGTCCGACTTATAAAAATCCTGATTAAAAAAGTCCCTCATTTCTAAATAAGTCGTGTTTGTCCTCCCACCACCAGGGGACGCTCCAGAAGTTTGTGGACGATCTGTTTGAGACCGTGTTCAGCACAGCTCACCGCGGCTCTGCGCTCCCATTGGCTATAAAGTACATGTTCGACTTCCTGGATGAGCAAGCTGACAAACGGCAGATCACCGATCCGGACGTTCGGCACACCTGGAAAAGCAACTGGTGAGACTGGATCACATGACCGTCACCTTGAAACTGTGACGCTGTGAGACTGATTCCTGCTCTGGGGTTGCAGCCTTCCTCTCAGGTTCTGGGTGAACGTCATCAAGAACCCTCAGTTCGTGTTCGACATCCATAAGAGCAGCATCACAGACGCCTGCCTGTCGGTCGTCGCCCAGACCTTCATGGACTCCTGCTCCACGTCTGAACATCGACTAGGCAAGGACTCGCCGTCCAACAAGCTGCTCTACGCTAAAGACATCCCCAACTACAAGAGCTGGGTGGAGAGGTGAGGAACCGGTCAACGACCAATAACACGACATGTAGCTTCTGACGGTCTACAGCTGCTGTCCTTTAGCATGACATCAGGGTCTCATGGTTCTGGGGGGGTGCTGGTCTGTTCTTCTTTCCTACGTTGCTTCGGGTCACTGAGGGTTTTGGACCTTCACCTCTTCACAGCTCTCTGAAAGTCCTTAGCTAAGCACCTAAGCACCTTAACCAGGTTAAGGTCTGGACTCTGTCCAGGTTCAGGTCTGGACTTTGACCGGGTCATTCCAGAACCTGGATTATTTTATTATGACGTAGAAAGTTTTAACAGTTTTTTGTGTAACACCATGTAGTTTGAAGACGTTTCGGTTTAGTTCCTGGAACCTTAAACTTTTGGTAAACTTCAAGACTCTTCACAGCCTCTTAGAAAAATTTCTCCAATATCTTCAGATTGTTTTTACCAAACGTCATTTATAACAGCTGAAATGGTTATAGCACTTTTACCTGTCAGTCAGGTGTCCTCACATGCGTCACTAAGGGTGCTTTCAGACCTGTGGCCCGTTTGTTTTGTTCCGATTCAGGGTCTAAATCGATACAGTTGTTTTGTTTTTCGTTTTTGGCGTTTGTGTTCACAAGGCAAGCGTCTGTAGTGGTTCAAAGCTGTTAACAAATGCCATGCGCGAACCAACTGTTCTCTCATTGTTCAGAAATGAACGTGGGAGGAGTTTCCTCTTCCGTACCCCAGAAAAAAAACATATAGCCCCTTTCGCAGAGAGGGTGCAAAGCGCAGGCCGCCGATCACGGCGGTGCGCGAGAGGGCGTTTGCCGAGGCGTTTGCGCCGCGCCTGCCTGCCCGAATAGGACATTTTTTTTATTTCACCGTGCCGCGCTGTGACGACATCTCGGCACATCCAATAGGAGAGAAGGTGGTGGAGGCTGCGCCGACTCTGTGCCAAGTCTGTGCCCTACCCGGCGGTGGGCGCGGCGCAAACCGCGCTCATCTCAGCTCATGAGTGAGTTGTGTCGTTGCTGTGTCGATTAAGTTCTCGCTCCAAACGCACCGCTCCAGGTCTCGAATGGAAGCGAGCCGAGATCACCTCTCCTAGGCGACCTCGGCTCGCTTGTTTTGTCCCGCATCCGAGTGCGATTGCTGTGTTCACATATACCAAACGAACCGATCTTTAGGGGGAAATGCTCCCTGTTTCGGAACAACTGCTCCAAACGGGACAGGTTTGAAAGCACCCTAAAAGACTCTGGTCTACAGAGGATTTCATGGTCCCTCAGTGACTGACAGGTGTCCAGGTCCAGACCAGCATCCCTCCACCACCGTGCTTGACGGTGGGTCCTCCAAACATGGTTCTGGACATGAAGAACAAACATCTTGGTTGGTCTCATGTGTCCAGAGAACATGGTTCCGGAGGTCTGCTGGTTTCTTCAGATGCAGTTTTGTGGACCTTGGTCCTGTTTCCATGATCCAAACCGTCCTGGTTCAGACGTCTTCTAATTGTGCTGCCATGGACTTGTCATTGTCCTGCAGGTACTACCGGGACATCGCCAAGATGCCCAGCATCAGTGATCAGGACATGGACGCCTACCTGGTGGAGCAGTCCCGCCTCCATGGCACCGAGTTCAACACACTGAGCGCGCTCAGTGAGCTCTACTTCTACATCAACAAGTACAAGGAAGAGGTGAGGACGCCAGTGTCTTTAGTAGTTACCGAGTGAAATGCACCTTCTACAAATCCTAGAACCTTCATCCACCACCTTCTTCAGAGTACAATAAAGGTGGGGGAGCAGAGAAGTCCAGTGTGAAGTTAGGACACGACTGGTTTACTGGTTCTAAACATGTTCTGCAGCCAGACGTTACTGCTTCTAGAGCAGTGGTCTTCAACCCTGGTCCTCGAGATCTACTGTCCTGCATGTTTTAGATGCCACCCTTCAGCACACCGTGATACAAGGAGCTGTGTCAACAACAGAACTGTCCAGACCTTGATAACAAACTAATGAGGACCGTTAATTAGAATCAGGTGTGGTGAGGCCAGGAAATATCCAAAACATGCGGGAGAGTAGATCCTGAGGACCAGGGTTGGTGACCACTGTTCAAGAGTATTTGAAACATGTTCTGGAAGTAAGACCAAGTCTTTAGGACAGGTCAGGTCTTGAGAAGAGGACAAAAACTGTCTGTAAGTAGGATGGAGGATAGACTGGTTCAGTGATAGACTAGTTCCAGGGTAAACTGGTTTCAGCCCATACGAGGATTGTTGAACATCATTAAAAGCTTGTTTTCGGTCATGTAGGTTCTGTTTAGGTCCTGTTAGGTCCTTTTAGGTTCTGTTTAGGTTCTGTTTAGGTCCTGTTTAGGTTCTGTTTAGGTCCTGTTTAGGTTCTGCTTAGGTTCTGTTTAGGTTCTGTTTAGGTCCTGTTTAGGTTCTGTTTAGGTTCTGTTTAGGTTCTATTAGGTCCTGTTTAGGTTCTGCTTAGGTTCTGTTTAGGTTCTGTTTAGGTCCTGTTTAGGTCCTGTTTAGGTTCTGCTTAGGTTCTGCTTAGGTCCTGTTTAGGTTCTGCTTAGGTTCTGCTTAGGTCCTGTTTAGGTTCTGCTTAGGTTCTGTTTAGGTCCTTTTAGGTTCTGCTTAGGTTTTGCTTAGGTTCTGCCTAGGTTCTGTTTAGGTTCTGTTAGGTCCTGTTTAGGTTCTGCCTAGGTTCTGTTTAGGTTCTGTTAGGTTCTGCCTAGGTTCTGTTTAGGTTCTGTTAGGTCCTGTTTAGGTTCTGCCTAGGTTCTGTTTAGGTTCTGTTAGGTTCTGCTTAGGTTCTGCCTAGGTTCTGTTTAGGTTCTGCTTAGGTTCTGCTTAGGTTCTGCTTAGGTCCTGTTTAGGTTCTGCTTAGGTTCTGTTTAGGTCCTTTTAGGTTCTGCTTAGGTTTTGCTTAGGTTCTGCCTAGGTTCTGTTTAGGTTCTGTTAGGTTCTGCTTAGGTTTTGCTTAGGTTCTGCCTAGGTTCTGTTTAGGTTCTGTTAGGTCCTGTTTAGGTTCTGCCTAGGTTCTGTTTAGGTTCTGTTAGGTTTTGCTTAGGTTCTGTTTAGGTTCTGTTAGGTTCTGTTTAGGTTCTGCCTAGGTTCTGTTTAGGTTCTGTTAGGTTCTGCCTAGGTTCTGTTTAGGTTCTGTTTAGGTTCTGTTAGGTCCTTTTAGGTTCTGTTTAGGTCCTGTTAGGTCCTTTTAGGTTCTGTTTAGGTTCTGTTAGGTCCTTTTAGGTTCTGTTTAGGTCCTGTTTAGGTTCTGCTTAGGTTCTGTTTAGGTTCTGTTTAGGTTCTGTTTAGGTTCTGTTTAGGTCCTGTTTAGGTTCTGCTTAGGTTCTGTTTAGGTCCTGTTTAGGTTCTGTTTAGGTCCTTTTAGGTTCTGCTTAGGTTCTGTTTAGGTTCTGTTTAGGTCCTGTTTAGGTTCTGCTTAGGTTCTGTTTAGGTTCTGTTTAGGTTCTGTTTAGGTCCTGTTTAGGTCCTGTTTAGGTTCTGTTTAGGTTCTGCTTAGGTTCTGCTTAGGTCCTGTTTAGGTTCTGCTTAGGTTCTGCTTAGGTCCTGTTTAGGTTCTGCCTAGGTTCTGTTTAGGTTCTGTTAGGTTCTGCTTAGGTTTTGCTTAGGTTCTGCTTAGGTTCTGTTTAGGTTCTGTTTAGGTTCTGTTTAGGTTCTGTTAGGTTCTGTTTAGGTCCTGTTTAGGTTCTGCCTAGGTTCTGTTTAGGTTCTGTTTAGGTTCTGCTTAGGTTTTGCTTAGGTTCTGCCTAGGTTCTGTTAGGTTCTGTTTAGGTTCTGCCTAGGTTCTGTTTAGGTTCTGTTAGGTTCTGCCTAGGTTCTGTTTAGGTTCTGTTAGGTCCTTTTAGGTTCTGTTTAGGTTCTGTTTAGGTTCTGTTAGGTTCTGTTTAGGTTCTGTTAGGTTCTGTTTAGGTCCTGTTTAGGTTCTGTTAGGTTCTGTTTAGGTTCTGTTAGGTTCTGTTTAGGTCCTGTTTAGGTTCTGCCTAGGTTCTGTTTAGGTTCTGTTAGGTTCTGTTTAGGTTCTGTTAGGTTCTGCCTAGGTTCTGTTTAGGTTCTGCCTAGGTTCTGTTTAGGTTCTGTTAGGTTCTGCCTAGGTTCTGTTTAGGTTCTGTTTAGGTTCTGTTAGGTCCTTTTAGGTTCTGTTTAGGTTCTGTTAGGTTCTGCCTAGGTTCTGTTTAGGTTCTGTTTAGGTTCTGTTAGGTCCTTTTAGGTTCTGTTTAGGTTCTGTTTAGGTTCTGTTAGGTCCTTTTAGGTTCTGTTTAGGTTCTGCCTAGGTTCTGTTTAGGTTCTGTTTAGGTCCTGCTTAGGTCCTGTTTAGGTTCTGTTAGGTCCTTTTAGGTTCTGTTTGGGTTCTATTAGGTTCTGTTTAGGTCCTGTTTAGGTCCAGACGAAACCTTCAGCACAGAAATGACATCTGGTTTGTGGCACTTTTTGAACTTACGAGATTCGCAAACAACAGAAGTTGTTTCTAGGCTTGTATAAAGGGACTGTTGTGTTGGGTGGGAAAGGAACAAAAAATAAATAAATCTAGCACTGGCATGGCAGCAACTGTGTCCAACTGGACTGACAGCAGTCTGACCAGCACTGATCCAGCTGGACCCTCCTATGGGATTTCTTGCTTGTGTTGTTCTCTCAGATGTAAGTTGCTTTGGATAAAAGCGTCTGCTAAATTACAATAGTAGTAGTAGTAGTAGTAGTAGTAGTAGTACCAGTAGTAGTAGTAGTAGTAGTACCAGTAGTAGCAGTAGTAGTACCAGTAGTAGTAGTAGTAGTAGTAGTACCAGTAGTAGTAGTAGTAGTAGTACCAGTAGTAGTAGTAGTAGTAGTACCAGTAGTAGTAGTACCAGTAGTAGTAGTACCAGTAGTAGTAGTACCAGTAGTAGTAGTAGTAGTACCAGTAGTAGTAGTAGTAGTAGTACCAGTAGTAGTAGTAGTAGTAGTAGTACTACCAGTAGTAGTAGTAGTACCAGTAGTAGTAGTAGTAGTACCAGTAGTAGTAGTAGTAGTAGTAGTACCAGTAGTAGTAGTAGTAGTAGTACCAGTAGTAGTAGTAGTAGTACCAGTAGTAGTACCAGTAGTAGTAGTAGTAGTAGTAGTACCAGTAGTAGTAGTAGTAGTAGTAGTACCAGTAGTAGTACCAGTACCAGTAGTAGTAGTAGTAGTACCAGTAGTAGTAGTAGTAGTACCAGTAGTAGTAGTAGTAGTAGTAGTAGTAGTACCAGTAGTAGTAGTAGTACCAGTAGTAGTAGTAGTAGTAGTAGTAGTAGTAGTAGTACCAGTAGTAGTAGTAGTACCAGTAGTAGTAGTAGTAGTAGTAGTACCAGTAGTAGTAGTAGTAGTACCAGTAGTAGTAGTAGTAGTACCAGTAGTAGTAGTAGTAGTACCAGTAGTAGTAGTAGTAGTAGTACCAGTAGTAGTAGCAGTAGTACCAGTAGTAGTAGTAGTAGTATTAATAGTAGTAGTACCAGTAGTAGTAGTAGTAGTAGTAGTAGTAGTATTAATAGTAGTAGTACCAGTAGTAGTAGTAGTACCAGTAGTAGTAGTAGTAGTAGTAGTACCAGTAGTAGTAGTAGTAGTACCAGTAGTAGTAGTAGTAGTACCAGTACCAGTAGTAGTAGTAGTAGTACCAGTAGTAGTAGTAGTAGTACCAGTAGTAGTAGTAGTAGTACCAGTAGTAGTAGTAGTAGTAGTAGTAGTAGCAGTAGTAGTAATAGTACCAGTAGTAGCAGTAGTTGGGGGTTGTTAATGTCTCGGCTCAGGACTGACTCTTTCCCGCCCGTCTCTGCTCCAGATCCTGACGGCGTTGGACCGCGACGGCTACTGCCGCAAACACAAACTGAGGCACAAACTGGAGCAAGCCATCAACCTGATGTCTGGCAGCAGCTGAGACGAGGAGAAGGACGGATGGATGGACGGATGGACCGAAGGGGGATGGGAGGAAGAACGGGGGAGGGGGAAGTGAAGGCATTTTGTTTTTCTGAACTGTCTAAAGAGACAGCTTCGCCTACGCCATCAATCAATCAATCTATCTCTTGCGTATTTGCGGGTTGATGGATTGATTGGTTGGACGACTGGCTGGTCGGGGCCCTAAAGACACCTCCACCTGGTGGACTTTGGGGTAAGAAAGTTTCCATGAAAAGTGGAAACCTTTACAGCAGGGCTTCAGCCGGACAAATCAACGAACATTCAAGAAGCATCCGTCAATTTGGATTTAACTTTCCAGAGATCGAAGCGAGTGGGCGTGGCTGTGAAACTAAAGACAGAGTCGAGTTTCAGCTAGCCAGGACGGGCCGTGAGGACGAACCGAACCGTCTTCAGGATTCCTCTGAACTTTTGTAGTTTCCATCAAAGCTGTGAACTTCACCCTGAGAGGCTTGTTTGGTTCTGCAAGACGTGCAAGGAACGCCGAAGGTCTCAAGTCTGGATTGGTCCAGGCTACATATCTGCAGGTCACGTCAAGGCCTGTCCCAGGAGCTCCAAGCCTCCTCAAGATGTTGTCACTTTGGACATTTGTCCTCGTCTTGAACCTTCAGCCTTGTCTGGAAGCATCCGGATCCTCTGCAACTAAATCAGGTCGAGACTCGAAGACGAAGGAAAAGGAAAAAAGGTCCTGGAAAGTCTCGTCCCCATGTGGACTATCTGAGTCTGCCTCGTTCGGATCCAAGAGGTTGTTTGAAGCTTTAATGAAGGAGGAGGCAAATGAACTGATGTCCCAAAAACGGAGGAGTTGACCTGAAATCAGGGTTGGGTCTGGGTCAAATCCAGGAGGATCTGGGGGGGAGGAGACGCTTCTTCGTTGCTCTTGTGAATAACCAAGCGAAGGTTTTTTCTCTGGACAATCACTCTGTACCACAGCACACTGAGCCTGATGCCTATGAACGACCACTTCCTGTGTCCATAAACGTCCCCCGGCCCTCTTCTCCTTCGCATCGTCAGACTTTCTTCTCCAGCTTTTCCCTGACCTGTTCCTTCGCTGCCCTACACTTTCTAGTGCCCCCGCCCCCCATAGCGGGCCAGCCATGCTGGCCCAGAAGACTCTTTAGTAACGTACTGCCCGACCAAGGAAGACTGTGGACCAGAAACGAGTAGAAACTAATGTCGTAATACGTTTGAATACATTCCAGCGCAGGCATGCAGGCAAGGCCTACACCAAACCGGACCCACTCGCAGATCTCGCAGATCCTCGAATGACAGACTCGTCATGTTTTTCAGGAGCAGAATGACCCGGGAACGGGGTTCTGGATTCAGCGGCGGCGCGACGCGGCGCTTCACCGTCCGACCTTGCACACACTGCACCACAGCCATGCTTTACCGCGCCACGCTCGGCGAGCCCGCAGACGGAAATACTGTGCCATGAAAGACCGGACCGGATCGCACCAGAACTGGGACGGACTCGGACCAAATCCAAAACCGCCTGGACCGGACTGAACAACTCTTTAGACTTGTGGCCATACTTGTAAACAAAAAAAAGGAAGAAAATAATAATGATGAAGTATAAAAGAACAAAAAAATATTGAAATGTAAACGTGTAATAAGAACTTTGTGGATTTGATCGTTTGAGTTTTAAAGAGCTGAACTTGTATAAAGCCGAACGTTGTTCTACATCACAGTCCGGAGGAGGACACGAGAGCTGGGAGACGGGAACGGATCGAGCAGGACCGGCCCGTCCGGATTGAGCCGTCTCTGCAACGTTCAGAGACAAACAAGCCATTCTGGGGTTTTTTTAATGAAAAGAACAGGAAAGTAGGGTGTGCAGGACGCGGGGCGGGTCCGGGTGGTGTCAGAGGGGTTGGGTACTGCTCTGGGTGGAGTGGCCGGCGGGCTTCACACTGATAGCGAACGCGCTGCTTGTAAACGCCACGGGCCAGAATGCAACGTTCAATGCAGCGTTCTCCAGATGGTGGACGACTCGCCGCCCGTCTCCCCACCTCAGCCGCTCCCCCCACACCTCAAAAAAGTCCGGCAGAACATTTCCACATCACTCAGCGGGCTCGTAGAAACCCCACAGATGTCGTTTCTGGCTCTTATCCTGACGTTTTGAGTCCTCACGGGGTTTCACTTTCAAATTCTGCTTTCCTGGTTCTGTGATTGGTTCTCTTCTGCTTCCATGAAACTGCCAAGCAAACAAACTGATCCCCCGGTCCACTAACCGGTCCACTAACCGGTCCACTAACCGGTTAACCAACTGGGCCACCAACAAAAATGCAATGTCCACAGAACTTTGAGTTTATATATATATTTATATATAACTAGCAGTTTTACCTAGGCAGAAATATACCGTCAGGAGGTTTCCCCAATGTTGGTGCTGCTCTGTGATTTTTAGTGTTCAAGTCCGGTTTCTGGAGAGAAAATTCAACATAACAATTTAATAGAAAATCTGATCTAAACTTATTTTAATTTTATTGATTTTAATGGGCAGCCAAATTTAACAAGAAAACTCCCGCACACCTTCTTCTCACCGTACACTTGTTTATTAGGCCAACGTTTCGATCATAGACCTTTTTCAAGGCATCCAAAACGTTGGCCTAATAAACAAGTGTACGGTGAGAAGAAGGTGTGCGGGAGTTTTCTTGTTAAATTTGGCTGCAGCTTTCCTCCTCCGCCGCACCTTTCTGCAAATCCGGTGTGTAAAAAGTTTTCCACTATTGATTTTAAAGAGAACATCCCAGATAGTAGCAGATGTTCGGCCCAAACTTGGCCCACATCCTCAGGTCTCTTTGACCCACATTTGTCTTTGACCGTGCCTGAAGTGGGCCACTTGTCCACCGGACACGGTCCAAGTCTTCTTTATCTCTGAGCTTTTGGGCCACAGCTGGCCTCCACAACACGTGATGCAGCCTAGGTCAACACTAGCTTGTGAAATTTGACCAACATCTGGCTCAAAAAAACATGGCAAAACCCAAGTTTGGCCCGATTCACCTACTGTGCCACGTCTGGCTCACATAGCTGGTGCCGTAACGGAACAATAGATGCCGAAGGTCGCCCAGATTAGGTCCAAATGAGTGTGCTATGTGGAACATTCGAACAGAATTACCTTGTTCTGTGTTCACCAGATCACAGAGACCAACATAACCAACCCCTGTCAGTCAGTTTTGGTCCGATATTGTGTCCTGAAGGGACCCGGTCAGATCTGCAGAGTTCTGTGACATCACAGACCCAGATCAGTTATCCTGCCCTCACTTCTTTACTTTCCTTCCCTACATGCTTCATTCACTGGTTTGATGCATGCCCTGCAGAGGAGGGGGCGGGGTCTAGTGTCCGACTCCACCCCTTAAAACCAGTTGCTGCGATCAGAACCGTAAAGACATGACTGGAAAAGGAGCTGTTGTACTGTAACTGTGGGATTCTTACCAAAACATGTCATCAAGACCTCAGGAAACTAGAAAGCTGTGAAAAAGGGCAGAACCTGATCCATGAAAGAGATCCTGGTAAACTGCAGGCGTTTTGCTGTTGAGAAGGCGTCCTGCTCACTACAGGTCACCCTGTAATGAAAGCGTTTGAGGGACTGGGTTTGACCCCATGATCTCTGCAGTGAAGTGGATGTGAAGGAGTCAGCTGTTTTATGTGGAAATGTTCTGCCCCGGCCGAAGCGTCTCTCCGGCTCTCTGTGATGCCATAAAACTACAAAGCACCTTTTTTTCATTTTTGCTGATGTTTCACTGTCATTTTGAGTCTTCGGGGCCAAAAGGACCTGAGTGAGGAGGAGGAGGAGGAGGAGGAGGAGGAGGAGGAGGAAGAGGAGTAGGGTCCTGATAAAAGACTGCCTTTTTAAGATGATTCGCTATAAAACAGGGAGGGAAGCCACTACCAACCAATACCACTGTTCCCCACCCTCCGTATGTGTGTGTATGTGTGTGTATGTGTGTGTGTCTGTGTGTGTTTGAGCTGCTGCTGCCGCCGTGGAAACCCAACCGTTAAATCGCTGATGGTATCTGCAGCTCATTTAGAAAATCTCTTTCTTTCAGGGTTTAAACGGTCTGATGTGTATCTCCCCACGTCTGCAATCAGATCGACTCTTTTTGTTTTAATTTAACTTAATCTGACCTTGTCGGTGCGTCAAGTTGAAGGAGGCAGTGAAGACAGGAAGGACTGAAAAGAGAGGGCAGGCTGATGCCTGGAGGAGTAGAACGGAGGAGGCATGAAGAAGAGGAGGTCAGACTCTCTGCACGTACTGGAGCGAGAGGAGGAAGAGGAGGATGGAGGGAGACGGAGCTGGAATACAGAGAGGGAGGACAGAGGGAGACTACTGATCAGGGAGGTAAAGATGGAGGCGCCCATCAAACCGGCCTAGGAGGGAGCGAAGAGGCGAAGGAGGAAGAGGGGGGCGGGAACATGAGGAGACCTGGCAGTTCGGAGATCAAGCTGTCCAGCTGGCAGGGCCTGTAATCATGGCCCACATCTGCATTTTCTTTGGACGGGGGGTCCTCCCATCACTTAGTGTCACCCGTGTTATGACATGTGGGCCACATCTGGTCCATAGAACCCGTCATAACCCGAGTTAGACTCAGCTGTTGACCTTCAGCCTACTGGCTCACGCAGCAGATGCCGTTTGACCTCATCTGAGCCACTTTTGATACATTTGACTCGGTTTTGTCACCAGGAGTCGGAATGTGGGCCCAACACGGCCAAACGGTGGAGAGCTGGGTTTAACCTGGTTGAGGACGTGACGTACGGACCGGAGAGAGTCCAGATGTGGGGAGTCATCTTTGATGAGGGTTACAATGAGGCCGGTCGGAGAAAAGGTTGTTCTGGTCCAGCTCTGACGGGCGTGTACCCGGTCGACGTTTACGTGGGCATTAGCGGGCTCGTAGGAGGGGTGGAGATAAGAACCTGCTGCCAGGAAATCTGATCTGTTCATTTTGAAGGAACGACCTGAAAATTAGTTACTAGATGAAATCGTTGAAATCGTCTAAACTAAATGGATCCACATCCTCGGGATCTTCTTTTAACTGGGAAGAAATCTGGCTCTGTAGTTGTTGTGTTGTCATGGTAACAAACACAAATGAAAACCAATCACATGACCTTGAAAACCTTCAGTCCACAGTTTCAGTTTAATGATGAGAGAGTGGTTTTCCACTGTGGCAGCAGGTGTGCGTGCATGCGTGTGTGTGCGTGTGCGTGTGTGTGTGTGCGTGCATGCGTGTGTGTATGTGTGCGTGTGCATGCGTGTGTGTGTGCATGCATGTGCGTGTGTGTGCGTGCGTGCGTGGGAGAGAGAACATTTAAACATCACGCCTGTCCTCTGAGTGCACGTGTGAAGCTGGGAGGAGCCTACGAGACTGAAGGACGTGAGGGGAGGATGTGGTCTAATTCCTGGAACAATAAGACAAAGCCAGCGGGGGATGGATGGACGTCACGTTTGAACACACACATTTTGGGATATTTATTATTTTCTTTTAATTTATTTCGATGATGGTTTCTATTTATTTCGGGAGGGTGTCCACAGGGCTCCTCGTTTGTACAGTCAAGGACGTGTCAAGGACGTGTCTCATCCATGTCCCGGCTGGGGAAGACCACCGAGCACCAACAGCTGAATCACTGGTCGCGTTTTATTCCTGGTTTCATTTGGTCAGTTGTTTCCTGTCCTCCACTTGATCGGTGACTCCTCTCAAGCCGGACCGATCAGATCAGAGCAGATCAGTGAAGGGAACCAGCAGAGGAACGGTGTTCTGTTGAGGACCAGCAGGCCCAGGGTGGTTTCTGACGGAGCTGGTCCAGTCACGGCTCATCCCCACTGGCTTCACCTCCACGGGGGCGTGGTCGTTGATCTGCCCCCCGGGCTGCAGAGGCTCGTCTCCATGACCTTAACTTAGTGGGAAATGGGTACCGATCAGTGGTAGGACGACGAGATGGAGGCTGTTCCACTTCTAGTTCTGTGTAAAAGTATCTCATTCGACGTTATTGATCATTGTGTGAATGTCAGAACTCTGTTATCGTCCGTGGGATCATCAATCGCAGGGAAAAAAGAAAATCAATCAGAATAAAGAGATTACAACGTAACTGAACCTGAACTAGGATTTATTAGCGGTAACATGCAGCAGAAGTTCAATAAACTCGTAAACTTGCACTGACCTCACATGAGTGGAGGCCCTGCCTCATCAGGCCCCTCCCCCACACACTCCGGATCAATGGTTGGTTGGTTGCTGCACGGACAGCGAATCCCAGCGGGAGTCATTGGATCATGAGATTCCCAACGAGCGGGGGGTCAAATGTCTTTATTGTACCATAATATAATTATTATTCTACAGTTCTGATTATTGTCAAAAATGTGCGCGGGGGCTTCTCGGCGGCTGCAGCATCACGATCCAAATTAACTTTATGTCTAAGCACTTTTCTGACGGAGTCCTGGGCGTCACACACACCCTTCAGGAATAAAGTTCTGGTTCTGGTCCCGCAGCTGCCGGCCCACAAGCCCCGCCCACGCTGGATCGTGTGTGTCATTTAAGGAGCAGATTGTTCATCCGGGTGGCGCTACAGGTGCTTTGGACGTCAGATCGGAGGCTTCTGAGAAGAAACCCGGGGCAGCAGTGAGCATGTGTGGGAACGTACAAGCAAAAATAACCGTCGAGCGAACCGAGGCGTGCATGACAAGTAAACTGGACGCTCGTCACTCTGACGTTACTCTGGTTAAAAGCTAAAACACATTTTCTCTGTTTTATCCTGTAAAAAAACAAAATCAAAAACTAAGATTGTTTGCAAAATGTCCACTTGTGCTGATTGTACTGAATCCTTGAATGTTAAACTTGATAAACTTGAGGCAAAGATGCAAAATTTAAACAGAAGAAACATGACTCCTCACTGCTCCCTCTCTGCTGTGCTGCAGCTCTGCCTCCCTGCTAGTAACCATGACAACTGTTGGCCTCTGGCTCTGATTGGCTGTTTCCACTCAGGCACAGCAGATTGTCGTGTTAGAAGCACCAGGCGAGTCCAGTTTAACTCCTGAACAAAGGCTGCAGGACAAAATCAGGAGCTGCGTGTCCACCAGGTCCCAGCCGTCTCTCTGCTGCCTGAACAAATGTGATTCGTGCAAAATGACCTCAGTGGAAGCCTCCGATCCGTCGCCTGCAGCGCCACAGCGCCGCCCTCATCACTCGGCCTGAAATCTTTTTCTCCCACTGAAAATGCTGAAACGTGTCGCCTTGATGCAGCGCTGTCCAGGATGTAGTCAGGGCCCTTTTTGATGCCATTTGCCATTGCCTTGTTTTTATTTGTCATTTTTGCTGAGTTAAAATGTAATAATGATGTTGAATCATGTAATAGCCTGTGTCAGTTTTTATATCATCGCCATTGCCTTCTGCTGAGTTTGTATATTTGTGTGATTTCACTAAAGTGTAAATGAAAACTTGGATCCCAGTGTGTTGTCTTTACTGTTCAGGCCCCCTGAACGTTTCAGATCACCAGAAACGCCGTCAGCACTCGACCACATCCTCCATGTTGGTGAGGTGACTTCTGGGTTCGGTCTCCTACTATGCAGCCATCAGCCATCAAATGGTGGCGAGGGAACAAGCTAATTAATGACGAACAATGATCCAGGCTTTGCAGCGTTTATCGTCAGCCACAAGAAAAGAGTCGTTATCTCAGGTTTTCTTTATCAGGAAATGCTTGTGATGAAAGTACGCCAGAGGGGGAGAGGGACAGACGTGGAGGGACAGAGCGGGCAACTTCTCGAAAGTAATTTCTCTGGATTGCAAAGATCCATTTTTACAAAGAAAGAAAGGTCCCAGGAGAAAAGGCTTTTATGGATAGAAAGCATTTATTTTGTGATGATTTCATGTTAACTCAGCAAATCTGTATCTTGAAAGAAAGTTTGAACTCTTGGTTTTAGAGGATCAAAGTGTTCACAAGTTTGAATGATGAACTATATAAAAAGAAGTAGATGAACCTGTGACGTCACACAGAGGTTTGCTGCTCATGAAGCCTAATGTCCCCTAAACGATGGATCATACAGATTACTCAATTCAATTTTATTCAATTTTATTTATACAGCGTCTATTACAAAAGAAGTTGTCTCTAGGATCTTTCCAGAGACCAGAACATGACCCCCAAGCAATTATTACATAAACACTGGCAGGTAAAAACTCCCCTGGTGGGAGAAAAACCATAAGCCAAACAGTGGCAAGAAAAAACTCCCCTTTAGGAGGGAAGAAACCTTGAGCAGTACCTGGATCATAAGGGGGGAGTAAATGATAGACCTTACAGATGAATAAAGTAACTAATGTCCCTTAAACGATGGACCGTACAGAATACTGAGGTCATTTTACATTTATTCTCATCAAATCTGTCTAAATAGCCTAATTTCAACTGTCACTACTGAAATCAGAGTTGAGATGAGGACTACTGGACTTGCGTTGGGGCCGAGCGACTGCATTCCAGCTTCCAGGTACACGCTAACCAGGGGCCTCATTTATAAAGCTTGCGTGCGCACAAAACAGGGCTTGAAAGATGTCAGACGCCACCTTCTACGCAAAGGTTGGGATTTAAAAAAAACAAACTAACGGAAAAATGTGTGTATCTTTACGCCAACCAACCCTCGCGCATGAACAGTCTGAAGATATGGGGAACTGGCGACGCAGGCGGTGAGGTGGTGAAATTAAGCCAGATTCATGTCATACTTTTAATGTCATCACATATCAGACTTATAATACAATAGCGCTGATCGTGTCCCTCTGTGTTTGAAGCACAGCGTCAGTCAGGACTCTGGTGCTGCTGGAGCCGCGGTGCAGGACACGCCGTGAACCTCCTCGTCACCCACCGCGACAACCGTAGAGTGACTGAGGACAGAACAAATGAGTGCCGGGCCACTCTACAGTGCTCCTAAAGCAGGGGTGTCAAACTCATTTTTCTTGGCGGGCCGGATTCGACCAATTTTTTTCTCGCGGGCCGCACCCTCAAAATAACAAAAACGGTGCGAACATTTTTTTTTCTTATTCTCTTTTTTTTACTATTGTTATCTAATCCAATATCAGTTTAGTTCATTTTAAAGGAAATATGCACTTTCCCAGTGCGCAAAAAGACGTCTAAACAACGTCTTTTTAAGGTCGCAGTTTGACGTCCCAGGAGGGTACAGGAATGTAACGCCAGACGTCTTTTTTTTACGTTCTTTTGACGTCGGGTATCAACGTCACCAGGACCTCCAGATAAGGGCCAATTCTAGTCCAAAACAGGTCATTAGGGACGTCTTCCTAACGTCTTTTTCGACATTGGAATGGACGTCTTTTTTTTTAACGTTCTTTTGACGTCGGGTATCAACGTCACCAGGACCTCCAAAACAGGTCATTAGGGACGTCTTTTTTCGACATTGGAATGGACCCCCCCTCCTTACCTCAGTAGTGCAGCCATTAAAGGGCTACTCTAACAGAACCATAATTTGCCCATTATCTACTCTGCCTCATGACTATGGATACCCTAAAACACTTTTTTAATTTCCAAAACACAATTTCAGATTCCGGGGACAGCAGCTGTTTGGATATGGCAACTAGCTACAATGTGGTTTCCATAACACCATTGTATGAAAATCAGCTGCTGTTCCCTGAATCTGAAATTGTGTTTGGAAATTTCAAAGTGTTTCAGGGCATTCATAGACATGGTGAGTAGATAATGGGCAAATTATGGTTCTACATTTGAGGAGTCCTTTTAATGTATTCTACCCAAAACTCCATTTGCTAAACGAGATCACCATAGACAAACAGGTCACCTCTTACCCATAGGCTGGTTAAATTAAGATTGACGATTTTCAAAGCAAAGAGTTAAACACAGTTTAACACCCAGCAATGGTGGCATTTTAAGAGAGTTCTTGAAAAGTAAGACTTGAACAGTAAACAAAGCCGATCTTCAGACAAATGCGACAATCTCACCCATACCAGACTGAAGTTCCTTGATGCTCCATGTATGCAAACAATACAAAATAGCATTTCATGACAATTATTTTGACTGCATTTTCAAAAGAAATCACAATTCAGTATAATCAAAATTCACTGCTTTTTAGAGAGCAATAAAATAGGAACATTTTTTTTCCATTTTTAAAACAGAGCATGCAATACAAAGTAAAATTCAAATAGTAACTGTGACAGCCTGGCTCTTACAGCCATGACAAGGAGGGAGACACACCATGATAAGGAATAAAAAAAATACGTTTATTAATAAGAAACGACAACTTAAATATGTCCAACAAAAGATTAAAAAACATGGGATGTGGATGTCAGTAAAGTAAGCATGAGGTGCATGTTGTGTGAGTGGAGAATGTAGATGTGTGTTGTAGGATGCAAAACGAAACAACAGGATAAAAAAGGAAACTAAGGCTGCCACATCACCGACCAGGTGCCTGCAAGTGAAGGAAGAGAGAGAGAGAGCATGAATAACCGGCGTTCTACTGAACATTCAGTAGAATTTTTTTTCCAAAGCATTACAATAATAAATATATTCAAAACTTTCCCATTTTAAATGGAGAACACAAATAAAAAATGGTAACAATCAGTAAAATCAAGATGTTACATAGTTTTAGTAACATTTATCATTCCAACACAATAAAAACACAGAAAAGCAACACTACAACCCTGTAACAGCTAAGGACTCAATAGAAATGATCCTCAAATACAAAAGCTCTCTGTTTATATATACATAGCATGCAGGACAGGCGAGGATGACTCCTTTCCAAACTGTATGGCAATGGGCTGCCCGATGTACTGTAAACATGCACCTGTGTGTGAGTGAGTGAGTGAGTGAGTGAGTGAGTGAGTGAGTGAGTGAGTGAGTGAGTGAGTGAGTGAGTGAGTGAGTGAGTGAGTGAGTGAGTGAGTGAGTGAGTGAGTGAGTGAGTGAGAGAGAGAGAGAGAGCAGTCCTCAGTGCAGAATTTGCTGTCAGGATCTAGGATAACCTCGCCTCACTGCTGACGCCTCTGTGGTGCATGCTTCAGATGGCCAGCGCTGGTTTGCTTGATGAGGTCTTCTGTTGCCGCCTTGTTGAACCGCATACCTCCTTCTGCAAGAGTAGAAGACAGTGACATTAAGAAATCTGCCATCAAATGAAAGGGTCGACATTATAGCTAAAAAGTCCTTAGAGCAGGAAAGTGTAAAAAGAGTCGCAGTCAGCATGGGAGAATGAATCAGAGGGTAGAAATCCATTTCTCTTTACAACTGAATGTTAGGTCAGTTCCATTCAGCTCTTCTTCCAGAAAAGACTTAGTGAAGTTCTGCAGAATGAGGTTGGGTCATTGTGGGCTCAATCATTATTTACACATAGTGGGAAAACATCCGACTGGGTTAAAGTATGTGGATGTGGGGATCCTTTTGAATAAATTTGGGATCATTTCTTTTTGTTTATTTTCTTGTTTTGGCCCTAAAGGAGAACCATCAGCTATTGTGGCTAAGGAAGTGATTCGTTTCTTGCATGAAACTGGACTGTACGGTCGGATCAAAAGATGCTTCAACCCTATTGACTAGACACATTTGCAGATTTGCAAAACTCACCATGCGTTCAAAGTTACTGTTGTCAATGAGATGCACTTCCTCCTCGTCAAACTGCTCCATGGTCTCCATCCTGACGATGTTACCGACGTGTGCAGATGTTTGTGGAGAATATTTTTTTCTGAAACACTGAAACAATCCCAAGATTATTACGATTAGAAACAATCGCAAGATTATTGAGATTTGAATACGACTCAAAAAGGAAAGATAATTAAATGTTAACCCATTGATGCCTGGTGCATGCCATGGAAAAAGGAAAAGACTGTTAGTAATACGTAATTATTTACAAATACCCATGCAAAACAGAAACATCATAAAAAATGACACAGTAATGCTTAGATGAATTATCTTTTTAACTGTACAGTTCTCTTTTTTTCTCAAGGTAAGTATTTTCATACATTTTTCACACATTTAATAAACCATGAATTATGGTATTTTTTTATCCGTTTACCAGATGAAATAAAATGAATTTCAACACTCTTTTTAACCATTGCACACGTTATGTATGAAATGAACTGAAAATAACAAAATGCACCTTTAACACACATTAAAATAATACATTCAAGACTTCAGAGTATCTGCCTCGTTATGAATTAACTTCTTTAGCAGGCTTTAACACACACCTCATAACAGTGCATCTCAGAATAAAACAGAAAATACACACACAGAGCAGCAAAATAAATAGCTAATAGATAATCCGAGCAAAATAATAGCTTTACCTCTTAACACACAGAGTGAAAAGTAGCCGTAAGTAAAATTTCGTAAAAAAAGTTTTTTACAAGTTCACCGGCATTTCATGCACACATGCATCATGTGGCTACTGCTGTTAGCATTCGCTAGCTAGCGCGAGCTAGCTCGCTCAGGTAACTCACCAGTCTCTGCCGAAAACAACTCACAGGTCTTCAAACACTTCTCCGCTTCCAGTAGGTATAGTTTCCAGAGTTTTTCTTTGCTCCTAAGTGAGTTAACAACTGCTATTTGTTTAATAGATTGTGACTTTCTTCTATATTTCGCATCTGCTCGTCATTGCTGCATGTCTGGGCGCATTCTCTCGCTCTCGCTCTAACTCTCGCGAGACCAGGTGGAACTCTCGCGAGAATAGGGTGGAATTACCATGAGAGCTACTTTCTCTCACAAATAATATTAAAATTGGGTGTGTGCAAAATAAATATAATTACAGATTAATAACCAAATGAGAGTTAATAAATAAAATAAACATTTTCAAAGAAACAATAATATTACCAGTCCCAATTTTCTACTGGGTTTTATAAATATATATATATATATATATATATATATATATATATATATATATATATATATATATATATATATATATATATATATATATATATATATATATATATATATATTCAACTATCGACTGGGTTACATAAACAATACAAGATATATTCTTCTTTAATCAAATACATTTCTTGCACCTGTTTTAGACGTCTGCATGACGTCACAAAAAATTACCCAACCAGAGGTTGGGTAAGATATTGAACTGCATATTGACGTCTTATGGACGTTCATATTTAGACGTCAAAGAATTGCACGTCTTATGGACGTTCATATTTAGACGTCAAGGAATTGCACGTCGTATGGACGTTCATATTTAGACGTCAAGGAATTGCACGTCGTATGGACGTTCATATTTAGACGTCAAAGTATTGCACGTCGTATGGACGTCTAGAAATGGTCTTCGACGGACCGACCAAATATAGACCAGATCTGCACGTCACCTGGACCTCCAATGTTTGCTGGGTTGTTTACACTCTAATTATGTAAAACATATTTCTTCAAGATCTTTTCTTGAAATTTCTCGTTTTTTTTTCAAATTATGTAAGATACTTTTAATATCATTTTACAAAGATAAACAGAAACAAGTATGTTTTTTTTTATATTTCGCTTTTTTATAGGAAATTTAATCCAAAGCAAAATCTTTCTTATTACATCCGAGAGTGATTCAGAGATTTTTCCAGTACAATTAAGTGTATTTATTTTTAAAAATTGGCGAGGATATTTACGCCAGTGTGCCGAAAAAGTCAGCACTTCTCTTTTAACTGTTTTACTTTGCCACTATCCTCGTATTCAAAACTGAAATTCTCCAAATAAATATCCTCTTATCATCTTTTTTAGAAGTGATATTTTTCCTGCGAAAATATATAATAGTAGTCAGTTAATAAAAATAAAAGACCGTCTACAAAGAAATAAAATCGGCAAATGCATTTTAGAAAACTAAAAAAATGTTGAAAACTAATCTCTTTGCGGAATAACGATGGATTTGTAGAAGAAATATATTATCGGATATGCTGCGTTTCATGGCAATTATTTATGCCTTCCTTTTAAGTAAATTACCATTTCGTTTTTTTTGCGTTGGAAACTTCTCGCGGGCCGCATGAAAACCTCTCTCGGGCCGCATGCGGCCCACGGGCCGCACATTTGACACCCCTGCCCTAAAGGGACTCAGATTTTTTTTATATATATAATAAGTTTTACGCGCGCGTGAAACGTTTACGTGCGCGCGTAAAGCCTAAATTATGGTTCCACGTTAAAACGACGCAGAGCGTACGCCGTAGCGTTACGCGGCGACGCGCACTTACGCCGTAGGCTCTGCGTTGGTGTAACGTGGAACCATAAATCAGCCTCAAAAGTTTCACGCGCGCACGTAAAACTTATTATATATATTAAAAAAATCTGTGTCCCTTTAGGGGCTCCGTACCTCTTGGCCTCCACCTTCAAATCACACCACTTCTTTTTTTTCTGCAACAGATCTGTTCGTGGCACTCACGGCGTTTAGCGCAGCAATGACGTGCTGCCACTCACTCGCTTTATTTTATACTATTTATATACCATTTATACTTTTACTGTGACCACCAAATAATGTCGTTTTCCTGGCCTCCACCTCATCCACAACATCTCGATCTCAGTCTCCGTGAAATTTAGTAGCACCGTGGCTCATTCATCCTGACGCGCAGCAGAAACAGGCTGCAGGCAGGCGCTGCGCATGCTCAGCAGGCTCATTTATATAAATACAATCATCATGTAGTTTGCATTGCCCATTTATAGTAGAAAGTGGGCGTGTAGAGGGCGGGGTATGAGGCGATTTTCACGTGCGCAACCTTCCAGATGGACTGTGATTTATTTGTTTTTAAACTTCTCTTTATTGAGGTTCTGACAGCATTACAAGTATCAGTTCAGCACTTTTATAGAACCACTTTTTTTTTTTTTTACCTCCCCAAAATTGAACATTTTAATGGGAGAACACAACTCAGCAGGACACACTAAACAGACATAATACCGTAAGGAAAACAAAAAAAAAAAAGACAAAACAAAACAAAAAGTAGTAGTGGGGCAGAGTAAGACAAATACGGAAATAATAAAAACTAGACAAAACAAAACACACACCATCAGACTGGCATAATGATGTCCGAATTGCTAGGGCATGCTGTAATTATTTCACATCATGTTAGCTAGGTAAACCAAAGTTCACTCCAAGGGAGTCCACTTTGTCCAGAACGGGCTGCCATATCTTGATAAATCCCTTGACATTGTCGTGGAGGGTATAGGTCAGTTTTTCCAGAGGGAGTACTCTCAGTACTTCCTTATACCAATCGTCCAGTGTCGGAGCATCCTTGGAAATCCAGAAAGTGAGTCTTCCTTGCTATGTACAAGAGTATTCCAATCAATTTAGCATTGTGGGCATTTCTTGCACTGTCTGCTTTAGCTGCTAAAACATACTGCAGGGGTGACAGTTCCAAATCGTATCCAACTAAAGTAACCACTTCATCCTTCACTTCTCCCCAGAACTTTTGTACCTTTACACATTTCCAAAACATATGTACATATGTGCCTACTTCAGTGTCACATTTAAGGCAGTTAGGAGAGGCCAGACCGAGTCTGCTCCTCAGTAGTGGTGTAAAATGGAGTTTATGTAATATTTTAAATTGTCTCTCTCTATCAGCATTACAGCTCAGAATAGTGAGTGTATTTCTTATAACCGCTGCCCAGTCATCCTCATCTATCTCACAATCCATATCACTCTGCCATTGCCTACGGATGTGATCAGTAGAGTAATTAGAATTTAGGCCAAAGGTTTCATAAACATGAGAGATAAATCTTTGCGGAATGGATTGTTTAAGAATATTTTCCAAAAAAGGCTCATTTGGGGCATGTATTTTTTTTGGTATATAATGTCGGACTTTGATTTATAAAGCGACCATTGCGTGCAAGTGGTGCACACGGTTTTATAAATCCGGATTTTTTTGTGCGCACGCCATTTTCAGCTTTTGGGCGCACGTACACTTTTAGTATGGATCCTACGCACTCTTTTATAAATGAGGCCCCAGGATCTTACTCTACCGACCACCAGGGTCTGGATCCCTACCTGCAGTTCCTCTAATATCCACTAGGGTCTGGATCCATTGACCTCCATTTTAAAATGTCAAACTTTACAGCAGAAATAAACATATTTACAATCGCTACAATAAAGTTTTAGTCTCCATCATGAGATTTCACATCCATGGGTACGAGAGATTTATATGTACGTCATCAGGTGGCTCTCGTAATAGCTGGTTGTCGCCTCTTGAGCTGTGTGGTACTGCTCTGTCCGGACTTCTGAGCCGTGAATAAAAACCAGACAGAAACTGTTACTCTGATTTCAAAGACTGTGATTGATGGCTGGCTGTTACATTAAGTTGTATTCAGCAGATTATTTTATCTAAAGTGACTTACAGAAAGAGGAACACAGTTAAAAACAAAGCAGAGGGAAACTTGCAGTATGCCACAAGTGTATTTCTAAAGGAAAAAAGGTAATTATAAAGTGTGAACACAGTTAAATGTACAGAGAACCACCTTAAATAGAGACCTTTGAAGGAGAGTGGTGTTAGAGTCTGTTAGGTCTGTTAGGCAGTGATGAGAGGAGATGAAGATGGAGAAGCTGTGTCTTCATGAGCTTCTTAAAGAAAGAGAGGACACCCTGCAGCTGTGAGATGGATCCACCAGCATAGAGCCACCAGCTAGAACCATCTGCACTGATACCCCTTTTCCACCAAACCGGTTCCAGGGCTGGTTCTGGGCCAGTGATGGTGCTGGTTCACACCTCGTTCAACTTGCAAACCAGTTGAGATGGGATTTGATTTTTCATCATCATCATTACGTCACTGTAAATGTCAGTTATGTCGCTGCATTTGCATTGGCACAAAAATTGAAGCAACAACAACGTATTTGCTCTAATACAGACTTGGTCCACGTAGCACCCTCCGTGGATCATACCGCTAAAAGGCTGTCCCTTCAACAAACCAATGCTGCTTTGCTGTATCCATATTAATTTGTTGCTTATTTGAAAATGACGCCCTCTCACAGTCTTGCTATTGCCGTTGGTGTTAATAACTCTGCCCCCTCTGCTTACGTAAGCAGTTATTTCCTCTAGCCTAGCAAAGAGTTTGTGCTACCTTGGAACCGTTTTTTCTGGCCCGGAGCCAGTTCTTTGTCCGTGGAAAAAGAAAGCTGGTTCCAAACTCAGCACTTGCCCAGAACCAGCCCTGGAACCGGTTTGGTGGAAAAGGGGTATGAGAACATCGTATTAGTCCTGCCAGAGGACGTTCCTGTCAGGAGCACCAGGCGCCGTGGAGTGGGAGTTGAGAACGGTGGAAGCCTACCCAGATGTCACTCTGTAGGACATCGGAAGTCAGTTCTGTTTGACTGTAGCTGTCACTGGTTGTTGGAGCAGGTTAATAAGCAACCAGACACACAACAACGTCCTGGAGCATCTGTAGCGGTTTCGCAGTACCAAGACCAGCCAGTAGGCTATCAATGATGACCCAACATTTAAAAATAATTCGTAAGTTAAAAATAACATGTTTTTGTGCTGTTCATTCCCTAACTTCTCGAGGTGGTGGCAGGAACAGCCAGGCCACCCTGCACGCTGGTCTAGACTCTTTTGGAGCAACCAACATTGCCCAGACCTCCACTGAGACCCAGCTCGGGACTCGTTAACATGCTGCAGCAGAGAAATAAATGAACTTCACTGGAGATTAAAGTTGATTTGATTGAGGTTCAGTGTGTGTGTGTGTGTGTGTGTGTGTGTGTGTGTGCTTAAAGCCCTGACTCAGGCTGTGCTGCCAGTCAATCCAAACAGCTGCCTAGTCAGCATCCAAAGGTGGCTCACACACACACACACACACACACACACACACACACACACACACACACACACACACACACACACACACACACACACACACACACACACACACACACACACACACACACACACACACGCACAAGCACGACACTGTCGATAAACTGCTTTCCTGGAAACTTAAACTCCACTTAAACATAATTCTAATCTGAACCCTAAAACCAAATATTAACAATTATATATATATATATATATATATATATATATATATATATATATATATATATATATATATATATATATATATATATGGGTATACAGTATATCTGCTCCCATATAGATGGCCTCACTTTCCTCTTATTATATGAATCAAATGTGTCTTCATCTAGGTTGAGGTGAACTGTAACAAAGTTCTTACTGTATCATATTTCCTGACATTACACGACCCCGCGTCTGAATATAGTGTCCTCAAGTTCCCGTAATGTGTCTAATTTTTGTTTTATGTCCTCACATGGTTCCAAATATGCAGCAGTCCCCACAAAGATAGATACACAAGCAGGCCCTCACACAGCCACTCTCCCAAATTAACTGTTAATCATAAACGGTATGAACGCTGAGTCATGACTCTCCTCATCTCCGCTGCTGTTCGAAGCACGGAGAGTCTGCCGTTGGTCTCCGTAATCATTTCTGCCGACGGCGTGTATTATTTTTCTGCTGATGTTTGTGGGGGTCCAGAGACTTTTATTTCAAAATGTTCAATTCTGAGGCACTGAGTGATTAAATTAATTGTTCCGTGTCAGTCTGTCAATGTGAATAATTATGGCTCATTTGTCATAGCAGCGAGAGGAGTCCTATTTCCAAGTCACCTACAATAAAGATCCACTCACCTGGACAGTTTGACTCAGCAGGAATAGTTCGGAGGTGCTGGAATCCGCCACTAATTCTAACTCTGATCTTTCCCAGAGAAGCAATAGAATCTGTGGGAGGACAGTAACAGGCCTGATGGACTCTGATCTGGACAGAGGAAGTATTGTTAGCATTAATCATCAATCTGACGTTTCTCCAGCAGTGCTTTTCATATATATATATATATACATATATATATATATATATATATATATATATATATATATATATATATATATATATATATATATATATATATATATATAGGCTATATATAGTATTTTCGCGACCATTAGGCGCATATAAACGTCTTATTTTTTTTCCGAAATGTGCCGCGTGCCCAATAGCACAGTGCGGGAATGTGTGTTGTCGGGGCTCTCACCGCGGCTCCCTCGCTGGAGCGCTTTGAGAAACACTGCGTTCCGGAGGAACCGCCGCCCGAGGGGCAGCCAACGCGTCTCGGGGAGGACGGCCTGCTCGGCGGCGGGCTCCGTAGTTTACTGTTGTGTTTGGCTGCCCGGCTAGGATGGATGGGCCGATGGAGACCACAGTTTCACAAAGAGTGGAAGGCAGCGCCGGGCAAGTTACGCCACAGTTTGCGGATGGATTGTAGATGCGTGGGCTAACGTGTCTGCTGACACTGTTGTTTGAGCTTTCGCAAAAGCCGGCATCATTTCCGAGGGGCCGCACGGCACGGAAAGTGACTCTGACAGTGAAGAAAGTGGAACATTTGTCAGGATTTAGCCCGTCGGCTTCATCCGCAGCCCGATCGTGCTGATCGGGCCAGTGACCAGAGAGCTGCGCGCCCGGCTCCTGCCGGTCGCAGCGCTGAGCAGTTCTCCTGGACTCAGCCCGTCGGGCTGCGGATGAAGCCCGACGGGCTGAGTCCTGACAACTGTTTCATATTTGATTTAGCGCACCTGTTTAATGCAGAAACGGGGGATGAGGACTTCGATGGGTTTGATTAATGACGCTTGTTTTAATTTTTGATTATTCATTGGCGATTTAAAAAATGTTAGTACTTTGTAACTTAAATAAAGCATAATCAAACTCAGTTTTGCTCCCGCTCTATTTTTAAATACGCACACTTGTATGTATATACCTATTTATATATATATATATATATATATATATATATATATATATATATATATATATATATATATATATATATATATATATATATGATGTATATATATGATATTACATGTATTATTACCTGTGTTATTAACCGTGTGGTTACCTGTGAAATTACCTGTGTTGCTACCTGTGATTGTGATGTTAACTGTGATGTTACTTGTGTTACTACCTGTGTTGTTTCCGGTGATGTTACTTGTCTTATTACATGTGTTATTAACCGTGTGGTTACCTGTGAAATTACCTGTGTTGCTACCTGCGATTGTGATGTTAACTGTGATGTTACTTGTGTTATTACCTGTGTTGTTTCCGGTGATACTACCGTACTTGTGTTATTACCTGCAATGTTACCTCTGATGTTTCCTCTGATGTTACCTGTGTTATTACCTATGATGTTACCTCCTATGTTACCTGTGTTGTTATCTGTGGGTTTTATAGTTTTGTAGCCCAGATGTGTAAAGAGTCTTTCAAATTCCCAGTTTATCAAAAAAAGTGGGTAAATGTGCTGAATGAAGGAACCTGGGGGTCAGGTGGAGATCCCTACCTGGCCTCGTGACCACAAACTAGCTATTGTATTGTAGCTTGGCTCATGCTAGCCAACAGGTTGAATTCAACCTGCTAGACCAGAACAATACAGTGAGAAATGTGCACTTCATCAAACAACCACTAAGATGTGGCACCAAAAACAAGTCTACGCCATGTTCAAATGTCCATATTTACACAAAAAGTTAAATAGTCTCACAGCTGGGTAAAAAAAACAAAAAAAAAAGGATGTTTGTCTGTATAGCTCCAGTTCACATCCAAGACAACTATATGGGGTGAATTTTAATGTATCTCCTCAGGTAAAATGATATAAAACCACAGATTTATGTTTAGTTAAGTGACTAAATGTACCAGAAGTCTATCTAAACATTCCCCTTCAAAACACTGTTATACATTATAAAAATCAATCTTGGTCTGTTAGATGCTGGAACGTATTAATTCCTTTAAACAGAACATGGTTTCTTGGGTTTCTAGATACAAAAAAAAAGAAAGCTGCAAGCAGCGATGAACGGGCCCTCGCACCCTTGTGCACGTTCAGGCGTGCTGCAGTGGAAGCGCTTGTATGACTTGCATGTAGATGTCTTCAGGCCTGGACATTTAGCAGATGACACCACCCACGAGTCTTTATGTCAAACCATTCAAAAGTTATGGCAGAAAATAGGAACTATCAAATATGGAACAATCAGATGAAGGGGGGGGGGGCACGTTTTTTGGCGTCTATCGTTGCTACGGTAACGCTTTTGACTGACAAAAGTAATGCGCATCGTCGCAGGATCGAGACGCACATTTTGATGTATAACACACCTGTGTGCACGTTACGGTTCGGACGAAGACCTGTTCGGTTTCGGCCAAGAGACTTTTCTTTAAGTTGCGACATGATACAGGTGTGTACCGATTTTCGTGCATGTAGGCTACGTCAAACCGTGTTGTGGGGCTTGAGGCACAAAGTTTTCTAGGGGGCGCTGTTGAGCCATTAGGTCACGCCCGTTAATGCAAACCATTAAATATCACATTTTTTTGCCAGGCCTGGCTTGCGTGCAAAATTTGGTGACTTTTGGGGCACGTTTAGGGGGGGCAAAAAGGCCCTCATTTTGTCGGAAAAATTAAAATAAGGGATTCTTGGAGCTGGTTGAAATGGACTGCGTCAGAATTGTTATAGAAATGAAATTTAACAATAAATACCAAGAGGATGTCTTTCCCCTCGCTGATGCTCAGCCTCGGCCTGAGCTGTTCAGAGCTGCAGACGGGGGACTGTTATGCATTTGCTTTTTATGGAGATGACTCTAGACCCCAGAGGTCTTATGTCCGACAGCTGTAAATGTGTACTTTTATCTTTTATGTAGTTTAAATGAAGCTGGGTGATAGTTGTGTGATGATTTTAAGCTGCATCTGTTTCTGATTCACCTCATAAACAGTGAAGTGCAGGGACAGGGAGTACAACTGTAAACAGATACAGGGTTGATTAGAGATTACAGTTCTCCATAAGTAATCATTACATCATTAATGATATATTAGTTACAACTGTGTAATTGAACTTTGGTCATAACCTCAAACAAAATAATCATTCTGGAAAATTGATCATAGCTGAATCAGCGAGGAGAGAAAATGAAGTTCAATCAGGGATGCTACACCACCAAAAACAACATTTATTACTGAATAAATCAATCATAAAACATAATTGCATCAAAATATAATTATTCTTTGATTTGTGATTTAACTGTGAAGTTTTGAGTAGAAACAATAAAAAAAATTAAATAAATAAGAATGAATGAATACAATTTTAATAACCGTTGTCATTATGACATGGTTTTAAGGGATTCTTGGAGCTGGTTGAAAGGGACTGCGTCAGAATTGTTATAGAAATGAAATTTAACAATAAATACCAAGAGGATGTCTTTCCCCTCGCTGATGCTCGGCCTCGGAATAAACAAACGTACGCAGACACAACGCGGCTGAATAAAACCACAAAGGGTGCTACATATCAGCCTTTTCTTTCTGGTTTATGTTTTAGTTTTAGTTTTATTTTATTTTGATTTTATTGATGCCCAGATGTGTTCTGCTTTGGTGATGTTTTACTTTAGAATAAACTTAAATTGAGGTTAAATGGAAATGAAATGAGTTAAACTTTCTGAACCTTTAAGAATTGTCACTTAAACCACAAATATCTGACGTATTTACTCATAAACTGTCAAAACTGTAGACTGAATTATAATTCTGGACTAAGCAAAAATCAGACTAACTTAAAGTTTAAAATTTATTTTGTAGAGCTATGATTACAAAATAGTATCTGATCATCTCTTTACTTTAGATCCTGCTGCTATGACCCGAACCGCTATTGTTTAATAAGGCTACAAAGTATCAATAAACCTGTATTAAAAAGGAGTTACATAAATGGACAAGAAATTATTCATCTGTCATCTGAATTATGATCCAGAACTTCTGGAAAGCGTTTTTCAGCTTTTAGCTCCAGAACAGACATGAAAATAAAAACTAAATGTTTGGAGGCCATAATTCAAAGATCTTAGAGACGTAAGGTGGCAGGATGTTGCTCACGTGATCAGGTTCAGATCAGAAATGAGACATCCGTGATCTGAGCTGTACATCGTACACGGACGTGACTCTTCAAACTTTTAGACTAAACGTCCCATTTCCTGAGGTTTGTTAGTTGTTTTGTTGATTCAGTGATCGGTTGAAGGCTTATATTGATAAGTCATTAACTTTGTAATTCTGCTGCTTTATTCTTTATTATTTTGGTTGGATGATTTCTGTGTTTCAGATGTAACAGGAATGTCTACCATAAATGTGTATCTGTTGTCGTCTGAACGTGTCGTTAATGATGCTGACCATAAATCAGTGGTTGTGATTATTGATACATGCTGTTTAGTGATCGAATTAAATATTTAAAAGTCAGGAAAGTTTTTAGATTCTGTTTGTTAACCTCTTGATGCTTGAACTGTCACATAAAACACTGAAAATGTCAAGTCAAGTGTTAAATGTATAGTGTTTCTTTTAGCAGAACAGGAGTTTAGGCTTTTGGTTATTTTATTGATTATGTTTGGTGGTCTGAATGATTCCAGGTCGACCAACGCTAGCATCACCTTCAAGAGCATCTTCTTGAGAGGAAGACCTCCTGAGTAGTTCAGATCACCTGAGTAGTTGAAGACCACCTGAAGAGTTCCAGATCACCTGACACACCAGTACTGATTCAGGTTCTGGACATGGGCAGAGATTAACTCTCTTTTGGTCTCCACAGCAACGGCTGATAGAGAGGAAACCTTTGGAGATTCCTCAGCAGGTGCCCACCAGTAGGGGTCCAGCTGAAGTCTGGGTCCTTCCATCAGCTGAGTTGTGAGTGCGTGAGTGTGTTTGTGTCCTTTGATATCCAGCCAGGCGGTAGGGTTCTGGTTTTGGTTCCAGTGTCCTTGTGCCTCAGATACACGGAAGGATTCTGCTGCCTTTGAGAGCTTGTTTTGGACATCTTGGACATTTTGGACAATAAAGACTGATACATGGGCACACACGCCTGCTGTTGGAGAGAGGAACATGGTGGCGCAGGTTCTGGTGTCCCCAAAGGCGGGATCTTTGCTGGAACATGTGACACCTGTGTTTTAATTTAACCCTTTACAGGGCAGGTAACCATGGTAACCATATATGATAACTTTATTATATAAAAAAAAGCTGTTGACATAATAATAATATCAGTCAGCTGATGTCAAGTCACACGCAGGCCGACTCCTGCTGGAACATCTTCACAACTCAACTCATCTCTGTGTACGGTTACCATGGTTACAGCCTACGTCCTGCTGCTGCGTGGTGATGCAACAGAAGGGCTCGCCTCAGGTAATGCTGCTCTTGTCATCATATCTAAACTCTGTATTGCTGGTAAAAACTTTAGGGACAAATTTCCCTGTGTCTGTTTGAAAACTCTTGTGAGTAGATGAAGTACTTCTGTCACACAGCTCCAGCTCCAGTGGCTTCAGCACGATGGTCAGCGCTGGGTAACATCTGCTCTTCTCGTGACAACAGTCCACTAACATCCGGGAACTGAGGAGACCAGCTGATGGAGCTTTGGGGGAGAACTGTTGTCCCATCCTGGAGCAAGTTTCCACACAGCGATGGAGGTTTACATTAAAAACTCTTATGATATAAAGTTCTCTTTAGTATCTCTTTAGTAATTAAACAGTTTTTGAGCAACAATAGTATCAAATATTGTTGGCTTAAACTCATCTTTGGAGAAACTTATATGTTGATCTATACGTGAACTTCTGCCACCAGCTACATGTTCTGTCATTGATGACGTCACCACCAGGAACCAATGTTCTAATGATCTGTCCTTCCACCGACTGTGTTTGTGAACGTTCATTTTAACGATGGTTTTGGGAAACATAGGTGTTAGTTAACGATGGTCGTAACGATATCGTTACGTCGTATCGTTCCAGCTGTGGTTCCAGGAACCACCATAGCGGCCTGGTTCCAGTGGTGTTACCGGGTCTGTGTTGGTCTGGCGCTGCTCAACAGTCCTGGGTGCAGAATTTGTTAGTGGTTTAGCTTTCAGAAGTGGGGCGGCTCATGTTTGCTGATTTACTGTATGTGGATAAAACAGAAACTCCATTGCACAAACGTTGGCCGTGAACATGAAGGACAGCTGCAGCAGACGGGAGGTTAGATAATGACAGATGGCTGAAAGTATAACATATAAATAGATATAACATGTCCAATTATAAGTAAAAGTTGTGAAAACTGTCCTTCAATCATAAGATGTCCCATGTGAGTGCTGCGTGATGGATTCGTGCGGTGGAGGTCTTTACTGCTGCAGCTGCTGGAGAGGAAGACAACCACTTTATAAACTGTAAGCCAATGAGAGCGCTTTATTTCATCAGCTCCTCATGGCGGCAGGAAGGAGGACGTGGGGTGCACTGACAAAAGAACGTACAGAATACAAGACCTACAAGAAGTTCAGAGCTTCTCAACTTTTACACACTTGTTTTGTTTTAGTAAACAATTTTCCACAAGGACAAAGCAAAAACATGTATGAAACTTCATCCATCCATCAACTTCTCTCAGCCCAAATCCACAGTTGCTGACCGTAGGTGAAGGAAGGAACTTAGATTATCTGGTAAGCAGCTTCCAGTTCTGTCATTGTCGCAGCGGACCAGAACCACATTCCTGCTCCATTCTTCTCTCACTCACGAACAAGATCCCACCATTCTTAAGCTCCTCTCCTTGAGGCAGACCCTCACTCCTGACCTGGGGATGACATTTCACCCTTCCCAGCTGAGATCTTGGAGGTGTTGAGTCTCATCTCTAAAGCTTCACTCATCTGTGAACAGCTCCAGTGGCAGCTGAAGATTGGGATGTGATGACTTCAACAGGATCACATAATCTGCAAAAAGATGTCAGATAAAAGATGTCAAAATCCTGACGCGGCTGAACCAGACCCCCACTCAATGACTGGCGTCCCAGTCCAGACCATCATCCCACCACCACTGTGCTTGACAGCTGTTCTGATCGTCTGAGCTTCACAGAAACTTCCATCCAGCTCAGATTTTCTCAAGCAACGCAGATTTAACAGTTTTATGTTGAAAGTACATGGTGAATCATCTGAAGTGCTGCTCTCTTCATCTAAATACCTATGTTGGTGTCTGCCAGCTTCGACAGACTGAACATGCCGTGTTCCTAACTTCCACACAGACATAAAGAGAGGTCTCCAGGGATTAGACTTTACCCATCCTTCTCTCCCGCTGTGTTTAATGAAGCTCTGACTGTTTGTTACCAAGATGAAAAAATATCCACAGTCCCTGAGGAGAAACTGCACACAGAACTGACAGAAGATGTTATCTGTAAAATAATGTCATTTGTAATTAGTGTTCCTGACGTTGAACCACTTTTAATTCTTATTTACATTTTTAGATTGGTACCAGGGGACCAGAGGGTGTTGCAGCTCCTGAGAAGGTGATGTTGTCAGATTGTGACGTGTTGTTCATCAGTGGTATTCAGGTCAGAATCCCTCAAGAGCCTAATAAGGAACACTAGCCATCCAGACATTAGACACGTACCAGAACTGTACCTGAGAAAAGTCCTCACAGTGTTTGAATAATTGAGACAGTTTTCAGGTGATATATTAGTCCCAGTCTGTCTGTAGTCTGTGTCTGTAATGGGATTCAGTCACCACAGAGAGATGGTTATAAAAGGCCCTACAGAGAGTAGACCAGGCCGACACTGTAGCAGCTCAGGTCCACCAGAGAACAATGTTTAGGTACAGATTAATCCCCGGACACGCAGGATGTGATCACTTTTATATTCCCAGGATGTGAAATGTAACAGACATGCATCCACATGAAAACAACAACACTGTAATCCAGAACTGAATAATCAGATCACCCCTTGCTGGCTCGCCATCCCCTTCCAGATTGATTTTAAGGTTTTATGGTTGACTTTTAAAGTTTTAAATGTAATGACGCCCCCTTGTCTGTCAGACGTTGTGCACATCCGTGCAGCAGTAAGAGGACTGCGGTCAACCAGCCTGACCTGACCACTTCCTCGATCACGATTCCAACACAGAGCATTTGGGCATCATGCTTTTTCTTATTTTCTTATTTTCTACGATGTGATCTTTTAACGTCTCTGTGAACACTTTGAACCAGCTCGTTGTTGAACGGTACCACCCTAATAAACCTTGCTGTTGCTGAGAGGCCGCTGCGACTGGTTGAGATGACGTGGACGTGAAGAAAAGTAAGTGATGACAGCCACTCATTAACCACAGCCAGCTGTCAATCAAAAGAGTCACGGAGCAAGCCCCCCAGTGGTCATTCTGAGAACTGCATTGTGTTGGATTCATTTTTTAAAAGCAGACGCTGCTCTGTGGGTTGGTGTCCACCTGTTTGTTCATCATTTCATTCTTTCTATCCCTTCATTTTCCAATTTATCCTCCCGATCATTGATCATTGAAGGCTGATTATCAATTTCATTCATTTAAATGGGAGCAGAGGAAACACTGCCAACATAACCTCTCTCTCTCTCTCCCTCTCTCTCTCCAACTGTCTCTCTCTCACACGCACACACATACCTTCCTCACTGGAACTACTAGCCAATTAGCTAATGGCTCACTAAGGCTGATGTCCATTAGAACTTCCAATCAATCAATTAAACAGAACAAATGAGGGTTTAATTGATCTGCTTCAGCTTTCCTATTGACCCTTTGATACAGTCACCATGGCAACCCGATGAGACAGAAATGATGATGAGGCTGAGTCAGCAGGGCTTTTATGTGCACCCATGCATGCGTGCATGTGTGTGTGCGTGCTGACCAGGTAAATGGAGGGTAACAGAAAATAACAGCCTGTCGGTGGATCAGTGAGTCTCATGTGACTCGAACGTCCCAACAGCACAGTTCAGTTCATCTTTATTTATAAAACACTTTATCACGACAAATGTCATTTCGGGGCTCTTTTGCAGTACAGTTCAACTCGTTCCAAATTAGTCCAATTAACACAGCCAATAAAATGACTGTCAATCTGCACTGACCCTCCACATTAGCCAGTTTTGGTCTCTGTCATCAGAATTCACATCTGTGACGACTTCGGCGGACATTTGTTTATCACGTAAAATTATTTTAACAGTGTTGTTAACGTTAAAATATAATAAAAAGATAATTTGCTTTTAATTGTGCTAACAGACCGCTCTGGGTTTGATTGGAAGGATCTGGAGGGGAAGGTTGCTCAGCTGGAGCAGCATCTTTGCCCCGAGCTAAGGGCCACCAGCTGGAGCTAGCCAACAAGCCGTATGGTACTGCTAGTATGGTACTGCACCTTTGTGCCTGGACTCTCCCAGCTTGGCTACCAAAACTCATTACTTCTGCAGCTAGTCTTAACCATCTTACTTTGGGGCGTGGCACCTCCAGAAGTGCAGCGCTGTGAACTAAAAAGATGACGAACGCTTGAATCATAGAGCAAAAAAAGCTACAAGGAGAGCTGACAAAGCAAAACAAAGAAATTAGCAAAAATATCAGATTTTTGATATGATGGCTAGCAGCATTGCTAATATTAACTGAGCTGATAATGCAGATGTACAGAACCAGACCAGGGACAAAAGAAATGATGATCAGCTCAAATACTGAGAGACGAAGCTGAAGACTCGGACTTGGACAGTGGACTTATCACCAAAAGTGCCAATAAGTAGTAAAAAGCCTTTAAGGGAGGTTGTGGAAGATGAATCAGGTGAAGGGGGCGCTGTCACGTGAGCGTTTTTTTCATTTTACAGCCACATCAACCAGCTGATAAAAACAGTCTGGATGGTAATACTCTCAAAAGGAGAATTTCACTAGATACTATGAAGATACTTGTGGCAAACGAGGAGGAGATCTTGGTGAGTCCTACTTCTGATGTAGCAGTTCACAAGACTGCAAAAAATCCAACTTCTTTGTTAGTTTGTTAACATCAGTAAGGTCAGACATATCTGTTCATTACTGTAACAGCAGCGCTCCTTTTATGCTGTACTGTATTATGTTCACCGCCAAACCTGTCAAACCTGTTTGTGATATCGATCCAATTACTGGCAGAAAGAAATGATTTGTGGTTTTGGTTGAGCTTCCGTTTGGATCGTTGGCTTTTGGACTGTCATGTCCTGTATTTTAACTTCCTGTCTTATTTTGAAAGCAGGAATCCACTTCCTGGTGAATTTTTGCCCGGCTGCACAATTGTTTTGAGTTCTGTTGATCCGGTTCTCCTCCTTAACCAGTACAGCTCCACGCTCTAGTTTCCCATGACGAGGAGTCTTCTTCATACCATGGTCGTGGTGTTCCACAAGGTTCTCAACTTGGACCGTTAACAAATGAGTTGTGTAGTTGAGTTGTGTACTTTGAAAACGCCCTGCCCCCTGTACAATTTCATTGGCATCTGCTGCGTAGCGGCAGTTTTGATTGGGTGATGCAAACATTGATGCCTTTGAAGTTTTCACTGAAGTAACAGACCAGACACAATGCTCAGAACCAACCAACCAACCAACCAACCAGCTTTGCAACACAAGGATTTCCCAAGGGACACTGTCAATTACCTTCTCCAAGTCCACAAAACACAATGCGGACTGGTTGGGCACGCTCACGTGACCCCTCCATGACCCCGCTGAGGGTGTGGAGCTGGTCCACCAGGCCACGTTCAGGACGGAAACTAGGTTGTTCTCATTTGTGTCTAACAGGCATATATCCTTGGACTATCTTTGTGTTTGTTGGTCTCTCTTTCCTTTCAGGTCAGAATGTCAGTAGGTATCTATATAGACAGGTGACAGGTGTCCAGGTCCAGAGTATCAACCCTCCACCACCGTGCTTGACAGTGGGACTGAAGTGGTTCTTCTGGTTTCCTCCAAACATGGTTCTGGATATGAATACCAAACATGTCCTCGTTGGTCTCATGGGTCCAGAGGACACGGTTCCAGAAGCCTGCTAGTTGGTTCAGATGCAGCTTTGTGGACCTCAGTCATGTTCTCTTTAGACAGAAGAGGTGTTCTCCTGGAAACTCTTCCTTGTCATGGACTTCAACATCCAACATGCTCAGTGAGACCTGTAGGCTCTGAGATGGGGCTATCGTGTAGGCGGTCCAGCTGGATCGGTCCAGTCAAAAAGCCTCCACGCTCTCCTACCTACGACAGAGATCGTGCTGGTGGGGGGAACGTTCATGCTGCAGTCAGCAACCCTCTGCTGCTGTGAGTCTTAAACGGACACATTTCTGTGAGGTCTTAAACGGACACGTTTGGTCCACGACTCCCTCAGAAAGACACAGAGCTGATTTCAGCATCAGAGACTTCCAGCTTTTACATCCAGACAGCAACAACACAGACACTCAGCGAGGGCGTTGTTTGTCTTCAGTCTGGGACCGCTGCCCGGATGCTTCCATGGCGATGGGCCCGCTGGACCACTGATGAAGCTCTGGTCAAACAACAGGAAACTGGTCAGCTGCTGGCACGCTGTGTTCAGGGGAGGTTTTGGTTGGTTCTTATTTATTAAAACTGGTGCTAATCCAAATTATCAGCAAGTCCCATCCAGCCAAGTTGACATTGTCTGCATGGAAACAGAACTCCTGTATCATCAGGACCATTCATGGCATTAATCAACTGTCTCCTCAGACCAAACTTAAGGGAACCTAAATCAGGGTTTAGAGTTGGTTCTGTCAACTCAGAGTTCAGCGGCTATAATCATCATCATCGGGGGAGCTGCACCACTGGGAGTCACCATGGCAACTACAAGTAAGCGGAAGACAGAAGCCTTCTTTTCATAATTTTATTGCAGTATATTTGACTGTGGGAGGGGGTTGCCGTGGAAATGTAACACGGCTGCTGCTGCTGGAGTAACTAAAGAGGAAAAAACAAAATGTGTGGTTTTGATATTCAGTGACTGTTATGACGTGAGTGAAAATGGAATATATTTGGGTGTTTTATACCGTAGATTTATGTTTAATACAGGTGAAACAAACAACAGAACAAAACCTGGAAGCAGTTAAAGATGAAGGTTAAAAACTATTCAGACAGGTAAGTGGAACATAACGGCTCAGGGTTGTCAATTCAATAACGTTTTACCCTGGCAAAGAAAAAAATCATTAAAGGAGTATCAATTGGAAGACTGTATTTACTCACAGAGGCAGGATGCACTTAAAGACGGTACTGAAGATCATTCATGAATTCAATCTCTGAATCAAACCCTCTGAAACACTGCTCTGATAGGTCTCATGGGTTTGTGACACACTTCCGTTTCTACCCAGCATCCCCAACCGTATGAAACAACTCCTACGACCAAATCAGTAAAATGAAATATGAAAAAAAAACAAAGTATTTGGTGGGAAGTACGAGCAGACAATAGCTGATGTAAGAATCATGTAAGTGTGACAGGGAGCAGAACAACAGGGACAATAAAACCACCAGTCTGTTCACATCTGAAGGATCCAGGATAACCAGTATAACCAGTACAGATCCAGTATAACCAGTAAAGATCCAGTTTAACCAATATAACATTCGGAGATAGTTGTTGGGACATTAAATCAACGCCGTTTGGATCGTGGAAATTGACTCAAACACCGACACTTATTTAAAGACGGTGCACCAAGTTTAACCGTATAGAATAGACGGTAAACTCTAATGAGCTCTTGCATCAGATCGGTCGACCTGATCAGCACTACGCCAGTGAACCAGATTGCAGAGATGCTGACCGGCGCCGACAGCTCTTTCGTGGCCAAAGTAGCGCCACGAAGTAGCACCACAAAGTAGCGCCACGAAGTAGCACCACAAAGTAGCGCCACGAAGTAGCGCCACGAAGTAGCGCCACGAAGTAGCGCCACGAAGTAGCGCCACGAAGTAGCGCCACGAAGTAGCACCACGAAGTAGCGCCACTAGTGGTCAATGGTATATGTCAGGTCACATATGCGTATTTTTGGGGGGATATGAATGACTAACGCAGAAAACGCATGGCAGCCATGGTGCGTACGTTGTATATCCCAGGCCTAAACAGGGGTTCTTAAATTTGTTGACCTATGGGTCCAATTTCCCGGAACAGAGTGACCCGGGGCCCATTCAAGAATTAACACTTTCATTTTAATTGATCCAAGTCTTGTGTACCACATCAGGAGAGTTTATATCTAGCATTAAATGTATTTCTAATATGATTGATCGACAGTCGGCTCAGCCAATAGCTAGTTGTTATCACTTGCTCATCCGTCATTGTCATGCTACCGCGCTTAGCAAAGCAACCATTCGTTTTGCATTAACCAGCCTCGACTCAACGTGACTGCAGCTCTTCAGACGTGGGGTTCAGCTGAAGGAGGCACTAGAAAAGCCTACTTTGATTGACATGTGGTGGGCTTGGTCCCATAGGCTTACTGAGCAACATGGACTCACGGGACCAAATGCGTCGTCCATTGTTTTATACAGTCTATGGTGGTGCAGAGGAGCAGATTTGTTTCTGTAATGAGTTTTTGTGATATTATCAGAACATTTCAGCAAATATGACAAAAATAAAGATAGAAACAAAACCTTTAATTGGGTGTGTCTAACTATAAACACAATTAAATGAAGGGACAAATAAAACAATATCTGCAACATGATATTATATTTTCTCCTTTTTCGGGAGATTCATTTATTGGAATTGGACTTTCACTGGAAAAGTGGTCATTTGACCAGTTACCTCAAACCAAGTCGTCTAAATACAATCAAGTCTAGAATATTGACCACGATGACCAGACTTGTTCATGAAATATGAAAGAGCATCATGCCACCAGCTTACACCATCATGAATGATTGAGCAGCTGCTGGCTGTTGCTGGGCGGTTTAACCCCTGCAGCTCTGCCACCGTGGGATTTCAAAGTAAAAGTTCTGAGACAACATGTTTTTGTGTTTTCAGAATAAATGACCAGAACAAAACCAGACGACTCCTCTCAGAAATAGAGACTACACTGATGTTATTATCGTTGTTAATCCAATGAAGCAGGTCTGCGGTTAACCGGCACACAGCTCTGCAGTTCTCCGTAAACCAGATTAACAGAGGTCTGGTTTTGATCTTGAAGGTACTAAGGTACTCTGCTGAGGCCCCGGGGCCAAAATGAGCCGAGGGGACACCTGCTTTTAGAGACCAGGCTACCATCTTTAGTAGCCTGGTCTCTTTAGTTTTAGTTTTATTTGTTTCATCAACTCTTATGTGAAAATGAAGGCAAAACTGTGGTACATATGGATGGAAGGATGGATGGATGGATGGATGGATGGATGGATGGATGGATGGATGGATGGATGGATGGATGGATGGAAGGATGCATGGATGGATGGATAGAAGGATGCATGGATGGATGGATGGATGGATGGATGGATGGATGGATGGATGGATGGATGGATGGAAGGAAGGAAGGATGGATGGATGGAAGGAAGGATGGATGGATGGATGGATGGATGGATTGGGTGGATGGATGGATGGATGGATGGATGGATGGATGGATGGAAGGAAGGAAGGATGGATGGATGGATGGATGGATGGATGGATGGATGGATGGATGGATGGATGGAAGGAAGGAAGGAAGGAAGGATGGATGGATGGATGGATGGATGGATGGATGGATGGATGGAAGGAAGGATGGAAGGATGGATGGATGGATGGATGGATGGATGGATGGATGGATGGATGGATGGATGGATGGAAGGAAGGATGGATGGATGGATGGATGGATTGGGTGGATGGATGGATTAATGATGGATGAGTGGATGGATGGATGGATGGATGGATGGATGGATGGAAGGATGCATGGATGGATGGATAGAAGGATGCATGGATGGATGGATGGATGGATGGATGGATGGATGGATGGATGGATGGATGGATGGAAGGAAGGAAGGATGGATGGATGGATGGATGGATGGATGGATGGATGGATGGATGGATGGAAGGAAGGATGGAAGGATGGATGGATGGATGGATGGATGGATGGATGGATGGATGGATGGATGGATGGATGGATGGATGGATGGATGGATGGATGGATGGAAGGAAGGATGGATGGATGGATGGATGGATTGGGTGGATGGATGGATTAATGATGGATGAGTGGATGGATGGATGGATGGATGGATGGATGGATGGATGGATGGATGGATGGATGGATGGATGGATGATGGCTGTATGATGGATGGATGGATGATGGATGGATGGATGGATGGATGGATGATGGATGGATGGATGGATGGATGGATGATGGATGGATGGATGGATGGATGGATGGATTGGGTGGGTGGGTGGATGGATGGATTAATGATGGATGAGTGGATGGATGGATGGATGGATGGATGGATGGATGGATGGATGGATGGATGGATGGATGGATGGATGGATGGATGGATGGATGGATGGATGGATGGATGGATGGATGGATGGATGGATGGAGCTGGACATTCAAACCTCTCTCCCTGAAACATATTCACTGATTAAGAGAGAGGAAATATAAAAAATGATTAGGTTTTAGTTTTTACAGGAAAATACAACAACAAATCAAGTTCAACTGACATCTGTCACATAAACGGCTGAATTCAGCGTTTTACTCCAATGAACAGTTTTATGTGATTTTTATTCCTGGACCAGAAACCACGAGCCGAGCTTCTGTCATGTTTACGTAACGAGTTATTACGTTTTAATGGAGGAGCATCAAATCAGGCAGAAAAAAGATCAAAACTGACGGCAGAAGCTCTTGAAGACGTTTCTGATCTCTGCGACACTTTTAACTCCAGAAACCTGAAAACAAAGACGAAGATCTGAGAAACTGTTAAACTCACGACTGAGAAGAAGCGCTGCTGAAGAGACGAGTGTGAAGGTCGGAAACACTCCGCCTGGAAGAGGTGACATGTATTAATGATGAGGCCATGAGTGCACACATAAGTCAAAGAACATACACGCGCAGCGCACACACACACACACACACACACACACACACACACACACACACACACACACACACACACACACACACACACACACACACACACACACACACACACGCCCACTCTGATAGAATATTCTATGCTGGTGCAGTGGCCGCCTCCATCAGTGGTTTGTGCTATATGACCTCACCGCCGCCGTGATGTCACCTCTGAAACCTGTCAGACACGTGAGGCTCCATGTTCAGGTCCAGACCCGGCAGCAGGCCGACCAGACGAGGCTTTTAAACATATTATATTGTTAATATTTTCCTCATGTTCCTGGACTGCAGACCAGCAGTGACAGAGCCGCAGGGGCTCAGGTTGTAGTCACGTTCAGTCCTCATCCAAGAACAAACATCTGCCAACATCTGCATGTGGGGTCGGTGGGGGACAGCGGAGATGTGAGTGGGCTGAAGAATGAGCACCCACGTGGGATAATCCGTGACATCTTGGCCTCGGGTGTCATGGACTGCCTTTTGGTCCTGGTAGGTACTGGACAACCGACGACAGTCTGAGGAGGGGCTTTAAGGCTTCATAATTGTTCTTCAGAAAAACCTGTGGAGGATCTATGAAGAGGTTGAAAGACGTAATACGTCAGTGACAAACGGATGAACTTCGGACAGGAAACAAGAAGAGTGAGTGCTGCACATCAGCCAGACGAGTGAAACCACAACCGGGTTTGTGGGTTTGTGACGAGACCGAGTGGATGAGGGCTCTAAAAATAACAGAACCATGAACAAGAGGAAGACAATGTGAGCAGAGTCAGGACGGATGAAGAATTCAGAGTGAATGATGAGAACTTGAAATAAAGGAGGATGGAGACGAGAGGCGGAGACGAGAGGCGGAGACGAGCAGCAGCGAGGGATTACCGGATGAGGAGGAGAAGTCTTTGATGTTCTGAGTCACTGAGGAGATTTGGAGCTCACGGATAACTGATCCAGTACTGGTGTGTACTATTGTGTACTAGTGTGTACTGGCAAGTACTGGCGTACTGGTGTGTACTGGCGAGTAGTGGTGTGTACTGTCCAGGATTGACGTTTCAACTGATCATTTCTGCAGATGTTTGAACATCTGCTTCATTCACTTACGTTTCTGTCAACACTGCTGTCATGACAGAGTGAAGGGTTCTGGGTATTCATGTTGACCTCAGATGTTTGGTTCCTTCACACAAAAAAATCCAAGAGAATCTTTTTCTTTGGACGTTATGGACATACAGTAGCTGCGTCCGAAATCCCATACTTCCACCCTAATGAGTAACAAAAACAGTATGTGAGATTTTTTAGTGCGTCCGAAACATTAGTACGTACACAATAGTATGTGCTATCCATACTCATTCCGGAGAAATTTATTAGTGTGGATTGATGGACACTAGCTAAGCAGAAACTTCCCACAATGCAATGCAGCGGTGTTTGGTTGCTAAGTGCTGCGCAGATACGTATATGTCATAAGTATAATATTAAGTATAATAATATTATTATATAATATTAATATTATAATATTTGTATATAATAGTATAATATAATGTCATCTTGTTTGGGCCAGGATGAACGGGAAATAGCGGAGCGGTGCTGCTACTGCTGCTGTGACAGGAGTTGTTACCATGGTAACAACTCCCCCTCCCAACGGCGGGAAGTGCCGTGAGGCATTTCGGACGCACCGAGCATGTGGATAGTTGTTGTCACAGTGATTCCTTGTGTCTGTGCCTGGTGGGCGTGGCAGCTGGTCACACGTTACGTTTACCTGTGGCTGATCCAGGATCCCTCTCAACTCTGCTCTTCTTTTCCTTCGTCACCTGGTTGTTCTCCACCAGTGATAAGTGACGGCCGAAGGATTCTGGTCCACAGGTCCAGGTCCAGGTGATAGAAACTGCTTCAACTTCTGTTGTTTTCCTTTTTCCCTAGGACTGGGAAAACCCCCATTCAAGAAAAATCCACTCCCTTAGCTCCACCACCTGCTGACACCTTCACCTGCTTTCTCCACTACCTGCCGTCACAACCACCTGCCTCCTCCACCATTTGCCTCCTCCACCAGCTGGCTCTTCCACCACAACGTACTCCGGTGCAGCGTATCCATGTGTAACGTCATACTGAGAGTACTTCCACCACTAGCTGACATGATGTCCTGCTGAAGCTTTATTTAAAGATTGAAATGGGAATGGAAGAGTTTAATATGAATCATTTTAATGGACAGTAATTGAAGTTAATCAGCATGAAATTAGAAGAAAAGTAAATCAGTTTTGTTTCTGGTTTATTTCCTTGTCATCTACAAAGCTAACTGATTCCTCTCTTACTGTTCTTTACATTTTCTCCTTATCATTCCTCCGATCTATGCTTCCTTTTTTACTCGTCTCCCCCATCCTTTCACATCTCCTCACACTCTTCCCTTGTTCCCTTGTTTCCTCTTCTCTTTCATCCTTCTCCTCATCTTCCATCCTTGTCTCCTCTTCACAATCCATTCTCTCTTCCTCCTCATGCCTGTTTTTCTCTAATCGTTTTATCCATGCAGCATGACACACACACACACACACACACACACACACACACACACACACACACACACACACACACACACACACACACACACACACACACACACACACACACACACACACACACACACACACACACACACACACACACGCACACACACACTAGCCCCTGTGTGAACTGGTGGGCTCTGCCAGGATCGGGGGGCTGCTCGGTGCTGATAACACCACTCTCACTCTCAGGAGGTTTCAGCTGGCTCTGGTTTCACGTTGCAGCCAATCGATTGGTTGGTCTGAAAAGTGATTCTGTCAGAGCAGACAACGGCTGGAAGACGGAACCGGCCGATCGGCGATGAAGACGGTGAGATGCTGTCGGCCGGTACAGTTCAAGATCCAAACATGCTTAAATAAGCAGAAGGTGAGAGGTTTCACTTCTGCTGGTGTCAGAATCAGACACGGTCCAACAGATGTGAAGTTCTGCCGGCGCCCCCTACAGGCTGCAGTCGTCTTTACAGCCACAACCTCACACCAGAATCTCCTCATTTACAGTCATGTACCAAAGTTAGTACGTACGCCCTCTTTAATCCTGTGTTTGTTTTGTGTAAAATCATCTGATTTAGGTGAATACAACCACAAATAAACAACAACATGCAACTATCTCATCATGAGTTTAATTGACAAAACATTATGTTGAAATAATTAAAAAATACCAACAAAAAAATCACAACCTAAGGGGCGGCAGTAGCTCAGGTGGTAGAGCGGGTCGTCCAATGATTGGAAGGTCGGCGGTTGAATCCCGCTCTGTCCCAGTTTGCTGTCGTAGTGTCCTTGGGCAAGACACCTTACCCACCTTGTCGTGTATGAATGTGTATGAATGTTGGTGGTGGTCGGAGGGGCCGTTTGTTGCGATATGACAGCCACGCTTCCGTCAGTCTGCCCCAGGGCAGCTGTGGCTACAAATGTAGCTACCACCACCGGAGAGGATGTGTATGAATGAATAATGATCTCTGTAAAGCGCTCTGGGTGCCTTGAAGGGCGCTATATAAATCCAAGTCATTATTATTATAAAGAAAAACATTATCCGAGCACTACAAAGCACCCTCAAACTGCTTCCATGGGATTTCAGACCTGCAGCAAGGTGCGGCTGACCATCAGCAGGTGTGCAGACCAAGCTAAAAGCAGATGATTTGTCAGTTTGCTTTGTGTGTGTGTGTGTTAACACAATGCCAAGAAGGAAAGACATCAACAACAGTCTTAGAGAAACCAACGTTTTGTACATAAATCTGGAAAGGTGTGTAGACGTGAAGGTCCAAAAACCTCAATGACCTGAAGCACTGTTGGAAAGAAGAATGGGCCAAAACTCCTCCAACCATGAGAGAAACCAACTACAATCATATTATATTTATTATGTTTCTGCATGAAGAATTGCGGCTTAAAAGAGGGGGTGCAAACCTTTGCACGCGTCTGTACTTGTTTGTCTGCTTTACGTCAGCCTGCTGGGCCTCCTGTTGACATCTCTGCGGGTCGTCTGTGCTTCCAGTGATTCATGGGAACACGGAGTCACAGAGAAAAGATCTGATTTGGGTGAAAATCTCTGTGTAGCTTTTCAAAACCTCTGATGTTTACACAAATCCTTTTTTATATCCGTTTAAATGAAACACAGACATTAATCGTTTTAAACTGACACTTTTCTGTGTCGATCCATCACAGTTCATCCGTCACAAATGCGGTGTAGACATGAAAGCAACTTCCCACTGAGATATTTCTTTGAAAACCGCTGTGATTGAAATTGAGTCATAAAAAGATAATAATAATCACAATTTTGCGTCCTTCGGCACAGACAGAGATTTTAACATTGTTCGCATTCTATGGTTCACCCTTACATCAGGTTGGATAGGTAAAAGGTTTTCTGGACCATCCCAACCATAGACTGCATGACAACCGCTGGGCAAGCCCTGTGTGATGTCACCGACTAATGTACAGACACAGCTCAGGTGGAAATCAACAAAGACCTGCTGCTGGCTGCAGACTCTGGCGGACTTTGACGGCAGCATTGGACACACTTTCTCACACCGTCCTTCTGGACCGTCTTGCCTCTATTGTAATCACCAACACGATATTAACGTGGTTCCACTTGTACCTTTCCTGTCGTATTCAGTCAGTTCACCTAAACAAATTTATATTACAAGCCTCTCTTGTAAAGAGTGGCGTTCCTCAGGGCTCTGTCCTCGGGCTCTGTTTGTCCACTAAGCTTGTTCATTAGTAATGTTACACGGCCTGCCTACTTCCGTCTCTGTCCATCACTCACACCAACAGCCCTGCAGGTCTTGTTTGTGCCCTGTTCACATCCCACATGGATGACTATAGTTCTCTTCTTGTTGGTGTACCACACAAGTCCCCACATAAGCTACAGCTCAGTCAGAATTCAGCTGCTCATCTCCAGACCTTCTTCTGCAGCGCACATGACACCCATCCTCAAGCAGCTTCTTCCTCAGCCTTCCTCTGCTCCACTCTACCTGCCAGTTTATGGGGTGTAGAGCTTTCACCCGCTCTGCCATACGACTCTGGAACGTTCTTCATCAAGGCCGCCATACCATCCACTCTCTCCACACCTTCAGATCCCGCCTTTAGACTCACCTGTTTAAACGCTGCTGACATGTATGTGAATGGAGTGTAAACTCTTCATTCACAGCTCAGAACTCAAGTCGAGACGACGAAGTTCAGTCATGACGGCGAGCTGTCACTCAAAACACCACACCCCCTAATTATGCATAAAGTTGTGGTTTTATGTAATTTTACCTGATGAGGTTCGTAAGAATTCACCCCCAAACAGTCGTCATGGACGTGACATCTAACAATGGAGACCAAAACTGTTTCTGTACCAGACTCTGGATCAAGACCCTGGTAGTCATAGAGGAACCGCAGGTCTGGATCCGGACCCTGGAGATAGTTGCGTGACACAATGAAGTCCACCTCTAGTGGGACAAAGTGGTGTTACAAGATGTGCTGGACCATCCTACCTCATTATTAACACATTAAAGTTAGTGGCTCTTTTGTCAACACAGCAGATATATGTGCCCCCATGTGGTCAGTAGTGGTATTACCACAAGGCTCTACGAATGATGTACTAAACGTTGCCCCTCTGGGATGATCTATTAACTATTAAACTGGGACTTTTTTTAATCATCATTATTCATTTACATCATTGTTATTATTTTAACTCATTAGTTTATTCACTTGTTTTTACTTGGATTTATAGTTTCTGTCTCTTGACAAGACATGAGTCCTAAATGTCTTTAGGTCACGTTTCATTAGGCCACATATATAAGTTTAGACGTTAAAGAGAATTTAAGCTACAGTCTTCAGTAAATATGGCCTTAGAAATAAAAAGCTTACATCTGGAGATATTGCGTCTAAACGTCGTATTTTTGAACGATTCAACTAAATTCCTTCAAGTGTTTTTTAGGGACGTGTTGCTATTGACTACCAAAATATAAAAATAAGCAAAGAGAGCAGAGAGATACAGAGATACAGCTGTAAACCTTTCTAAAGAGCTCACGAAACTGATTAAATTGCTCTTGTGACACTTCATAATCACATTAGAAAGTAGGATAAAAACAACAACTTTGGGGTGGGGGATGGGGGGGGGTCTTCGCAATGTCTGTTCATTATTTTGAGATTAAGAATGAAGTTTACAGGAAATGAAGATCCTTTGTTGGAATGATGGAAACCAAGCGGCTGATTAAATGTTCGCTTGTGATGGCGATGAGAAAGAGGCCCGGAGCTGCACTTCATCCCACAAACATGGAAAATGTGTGTGAGTCTATTACTGTAATGAATAATGAATCTTTCTGTTGTACAGCCACTTGCTCCACTGCTTTTTAAAAATTATACTTTTATCTGGTTTCCCCTTGGCTGCTCAGAAAATGCCAGCAGCCAATGAGGCGCGTCACTGTTGCTGTATGTGAGCGATCCACCCGGCGACCGGAGAAAAACCTTTTAACAAGGTTCAACGTGTGATTTAGGACGCCTGGGAGAGTGGGAGGAGAGGAGTGGAGAGGAGTGGAGAGGAGAGGAGAAAAAGAAGAGTGAGAAGAAAAAGAAGGGGAAAAGAAGTGTGGAGAAAACATAAAAAAGAGACAGACAGAGATAAAAAGCTTTTATGAGGGCTGACGTTTTTATGAGGCAGTGTGTGTGTGTGTGTGCGTGCGTGCGTGCGTGCGTGCGTGCATGCGTGCGTGCGTGCGTGCGTGCGTGTGTGTGTGTGTGTGTGTGTGTGAGGTCTCGTTCTACAGGCTTTAAGGGGTCTACTCGAGACTTAAGAGACACAAAGGTGTTTCAGTATTCTCTGCCTCCCCCACCAGCTCTTCACTGGTACTGCAGCCTGATGAAAACCTATATTCATCACATTCCTGTTTTCTTGCCAACAAAAATACATTACCTGACTGTAATAGATCATGAGTAATCCCTGGTCCTCCCTGATAATTTTTCAGTCTGCGGCGTATAGTATATAGTATAGTATAAGAAGGTTTGGAGCAGCAGTGTGGATCACTTAAGCCCGGGACACACCAAACTGATAATCGGCCGTCGGGATATCGGGCGAGGTCGGTGACATGAGTCGGGTTGATGTGTCCCCTGCAGTCTTCCGTCGGTGTTCATTTTGGCCGATTCAACCTGTAGAATCGTCCACTAGCCGTCGGCCTCTATGACCAATCTGATGTGTGGAGTGCTAGCCCTTGACTAAAGTTAACTGGAAATGATGACGATAAACATACTTGCTAAGCAGCGATGTCACAGACGCTACACTACACTCTATCATGGCATCAATTTGTATTGTGTTTGACTGTGTTGTGAACGCCAGGATATTTTCATTATTAGCCATCGTATTTTCGATCCTTCTTGACTTCTTGACTTGAAAACACCGATCGATGACAGCAGGCTCTGTTCAGAACTTGAGACTAGAGTGATCCTTAATTTCCGGTTCTACTTTCCTTTTCTTTCTGGGCGACATCACAGATTAGCGCCGCCTGCAGTTACGGGGACGTATTACGCCTCACGCATGCGCAAAACGTACCCTCCAGTCGGCGTATTTTTGACAAGCTCAGGGAGACGGGAGACAACTTTCAGTCCGACACCAGGACTTTAGGGTCCTCTTCGCTTCTTTTTTTCCATTTACAGTCTCTCTAGGCTGTATTTTAACCAGCTGAGTTTGCAAATCATTTTGTTTATCTCAAACTACTTTATTAGACATCCTTAAATGAAGGAGAACATGGGTAGTCTGTACTCACAGGGTTTAGCACTCAAGCCAACTACTGCTTTCAGTGTGGTACCCATGGGTACAAACAGAGGATTTAAAACAGCGCTCTTAAACAACAGAGTGGGGGTGGACTGAGTCCTTGGGTCAGCCCCAGTCCAACCATGCCAAACATTCAGACACCGTGTCAAATTTTCAACCGGTTCTTCCAGCCGATCATCCAGAGAGACGTCTACAGTACCAGCTTTCTAACTGAGTGAGAGTTGCCAGGTTTGTTGCATGAGTGACAATCACTCTGAAATCTCTCAGACATAACCTGTCCTCCATGGTATGAGTCTCAAAAGCATCCAGCCGTGGTGACCTCTGCTGTAATAAGAGGTAACTTGTCTTCCGCCAGTTTCAAGTCTTTTCTGCTAAAGGGGTAATGAATGGCTTTCCTAGGTTGTTTAGACAAGGGAGCGTAGGCATCTGGGAAATCCGCCCTCCAGTGCTTTTTCTGTCATAATCAGATAAGCTTCTCCGGCTGTCACCATGAGTGGTTTGAGTCGTAAACTTCAGTCTCTGAGATTTACAAGGTTGCGTACGGAAAGGTTCTGGTTGTGCTGTGTCCAGCATCAACATGTAACAGAGCTTTCTTTTCTGGATCCATCTTCTAAATCCTCCATCGCTGTCCTCTTTGGGAACTGACTCTGAGATACCGGTTAGTACACTCGTTAAAAGTGAGGGCTTAGAGAGTAGGAGCAGCAGCAGACTGCTGCACCGTTATGAACAAATTCTTAGGATTCTCAAACCTGTGTCTGCATTCAATCAGTTTACGCTACAAATCTGTGATGACCATTTGACTCCAGAACGGGTGTATAAGTTCAGTCGGAGTATGAAGCGGTGGAGCTGTCGCGGTATTATTTAGTGTCTGTTTGCATTTCTCCGCTGCTCTGTCCTCCTGCACCATTTTGCTGCCTCTCCTCCGACACCGCCATAAACTGTCTAACTCCCTTTTTCTAATTTAGTATTAATCAACATCATAGTTCCATAACCACCACACACCAATAACCAACAAGCAATTATAAGCGCACATTTAATCAGCTTCCTTCTTGTGTCGAATCACTTTGCTCAGTCTGAGTCCACCTTTATCTTCTCATATTTTATGTACATGTTGGGCTGCTGTCTTTACATCATCCATCAAATGCTGCATCTTTTTTTTTTTACTTGGCAACTAGTTCCTCATCTCCCTGAATATATCAGCAGGTTCTACATTCATTTAAATATTTTCTTTTCATTTTTTTTCTTCTATCTTTCTGTTCCGTCTGGGCCTCAGTCTACTACTTTTTCAAGAGGCAGTGGATAGGGTAGAGGCCATGATGACTTGCTGTAACGGGCCACATAACAGGTCATGGTTAGTTGAACTCACTTACCTGACCATATTTTATGTGCCTTGATTTTTAACACCTTCAACCTTCTTGGGAGAACTTGCAAATATCTTTCTTCTACCAAAAACTAATTTGGGGTGATATGGTGTAATTTTTACAATCAAGACAGATATTCAACACATTTCCCTTTGGGCTTATTAGCCTTTATTTCCAACCCAATACACTTTTCCTGTTTTACTGGGCTCAGAACTGTGTGAATCCAGTTATCTCTAATAGACCTCCAACTCAGTTAATTCCCCACAGATGAAGCAGAATACAACCAATCCTCCCATAATTTTCCCACAACACAAAATGACAAAAATTTTATCCCTGGCACTTATTTTGATAATTCCTCTGCCCCTCCCAACACAGCGGTCACTGTCACTTCCTACCCTACATCCACATGTCCACAGGACTTTGATCCCTGATCAATCAATGGCCTTTTTCTTTATAACCACTCTGGAAGTCCTCTGAGTTCAGTGTCTGTCGTCAGACTGATCAATGGTTTTATTCAGGTGGCCCCTTATTTAATCCAGTCACTAGTGCCTCCCTTCCTTTCCCAAACGTGTGTTCTATGTGCTTAAACTTTACATGTGAGCCGAATCATTCAAATTAATGCTGTCAAGCGATTAAAACATTTTTGCGATTAATTAAATAAGATCTGTAATTAATTAATCTAATTAATCTCTTCTTTTAATTTCACCTAAAAATAGCTGAAAAGCCCTGAACTTGAGGTGTTTAAATGCATTACAGTATTGTGGCAGTAGCAGAGCAATACCGAGACCACCTCATCCCATAGGTCTCAGAACAGTTTGTTTGGTGCGCACCAGAGTGCGGCTGCTGTGTTTACACTGACCCAAGTGCACAATACTCATGTCCATAGGGTGTTTGGTTGACTTAAATAGTGTCAGTGTGAAAACAGCCTAATAAATCTTTACTGTGGGAAAAAAGAACCTTAAGGTTAACCTTGTGTGGAGGAGACATCTCTGGAATCAGAAGCATCTAGGATGGACCATCACCATGGAGACATGGATTGTACTGACTGAGGAGTACCAAAAGGCTCTATATTAGGCTCTGCTTTTTTTAATTCTGCATGCTTCCACTCAGCATTATAATGTGTTCATTAAAACAAATGTCAGTTTATATGCAGATGACACTTTGATTTATGTTCGCAATCAGTGTTCCAGATCTTTTTAGGAAGAAGTGGGCATTGTGTTCTCTGTTGTGTGGGTGGGAAGGGAACACTTAAAACAAAAAACAAAACAAAAGATTTCTAGCACTGGCATGGCAGCACCTGTGGCCAACTGGACTCACAGCAGTCTGACCAGCACTTATCCAGCTATCCTCCTATGTCATTTCTTGCTTGTGTTGTTCTCTCAAATGTAAGTCGCTCTGAATAAAGCGTCTACTAAATGACAGTAGTAGTAGTAGTAGTAATTCTCATCTACAAGTCCAGAATCCACGTTCTGTGACAGTCTTGGGTTGTATCAGGGTTCTTGGCAAAGCTCATTTCCACGTCTGTGACGGCAGCATTAATGCAAAAAAGTACACAGGAATTAGAGAGCAGCATTGCCTGAGATGAGCCTGACTAAATCTACCTTCTGCCCTCGTGCACCAGCTCAGTTTCCTTCCTCACCACAGAGGTGACATTCCACGTCCCTAAAGAGATTTCAGGATCTTCCAGGGTTTTTCTGTGGAGCTGAAAGCTCCAGATGTCTGAGCTTTGGTCCCTGTGGAACTAATACTCAACATCCATTGGCTCACCTGTGTTTGAGGGCAGAACTTACTGATAGAAATAAACAATAAAAATAAACATACTTACAGCATGGTTAAAAAAAATAGCTTTAGTCTCCTTGGATAAATCTCACATTCCTGACAACTGTACAAGGGTGGATTTTTATTTATATCAACAGGTAAAATTACATAAAGCAACAGCTTTATGCATTATTAGGGGGCATTGTCTTTTTAGTGGCAGCCAGCACAGCCAATGGCTAGCTCTCATCACTTTTGCTACATAGTCCTCAGCACTACATTGATTTCTGAGCGGTGAATGAAGCCTTTCCTCAACAAGCATCGACTCAACGCCTCTGTCATTTCTGAAATCACCACCAAAACAACATTTAAAACAGGATGTCCTGCTACAAATGTTTGGTTTAGTTCTGCAGCCAGCCTGCATCAGTTGAAGGAACCAGGAGCCAGGAGTGGATCATTTGAGGACTATTCTGACTGGATTTCGCTGGGACCTGCTGTCAATTAACCCATGGTGCCAACAGCAGCAGGTCGTGTGGGAGCGGGTTCCGGCAGAGCCCTGTTAGTCCTTGCTCAGCTACAGCAGCACTCATCTGAGATGTTGTTTCCATAGCGACCCTTGAAATGACAATGTTTGGACAGATCTGATCATTGATCAAATCTAAGCAAATATTAATTAGCAGTATGGCAGTAATTAAGTAAGTATAAACTAAGTCATCTAAGCTAAAATGGCTGACTTTGATAGACTAAAAGAAAACTACTTCCAGTCAGTTTCCAGACCTGTTTGTTTAACCCATTATCAACATTCTTCTTACACAGTCTGTGGTAAAAGCAGTGGATGAAATTCGGTTCCTCTCACAAATGTGTGGATGTTGTCTCCCTCTGCTGCCTAAAACCAGAAACTGCACCAGAGGAACGCAAAGAAAAAAGAGGAATACTGCTCATCCATCCACCCATCCATCCATCCATCCATCCATCCATCCATCCATCCATCCATCCATCCATCCATCCATCCATCCATCCATCCATCCATCCATCCATCCATCCATCCATCCATCCATCCATCCGTTTGGTTTTAGGAACTTAAAGAAGTGGGTGTTTCCATTGTGAACTATACTCATATGACCTGCTGATAAAAATGAGCATTCGTACTGAAAAACCACAAGAGAAATTATCTTTTAAAACAGAATTCACAAGACTACAGTAATATTTAGCTTCAGTATTTCCAGAATGTTCTTTACCAGATATATTCATCCTATAATTTTAAATAAAATGTATCAATTTTTTTGCTTATATACAGCATTTGTCTTTAAACATACAGACAGATATATAGTAGATTGATTGATTGATTGATTGATTGATTGATTGGTTGATTGATTGATTGATTGATTGATTGAAGTTTTTATTTACGTGTCATGCACATGAAGTGCCCAGCCCGAGTGGGCTTACAAGACACCAAAAAAAGCAAATGAAAGCCAGACAACAGACCCTGTACCAATTAAACATATAAACAATCCTGACGCTTTATCCAGGCTTCAGAAACAAAATGAGCCAACTTAAAAACATTCAAGTTAAGCAACGCATCCATTCTATTCAATTCAATTCAATTCAATTTTATTTATATAGCGTCTAATACAACAGAGTTGTCTCTAGACGCTTTACAGAGACCCATACCCAGAACATGACCCCCGAGCAATTATTACATAAACAATGGCAGGTAAAAACTCCCCTAGTGGGAGAAAAACCTTAAGCCAAACAGTGGCAAGGAAAAACTCCCCTTTAGGAGGGAAGAAACCTTGAGCAGCACCAGGCTCATAAGGGGGGACCCTCCTGCCGAGGGCCAGACTGGTGGGTCAGGGACGTCAACAGCACAGCAGGCAGGTGGAAGCAGCAACGGGATGACCAGGGGTGGGGACCGCAGGCCAGCACGCAGCTCCCGAAGCTCCGGCCCAATCAGTAAGTCCCAGGTTGGGGTGCAGGGTCAGGGAAAGACTTGTGCTCCGTAATGCAAGCTACAAGCCACCCACGACCACCTGCAGAGAGAGAAAAGGGAGGAGAAGGGGGGCCAGCAACGTCATCAGAGCACCAGAGCATTTCTGGGTTTTTAACAGACATTTCAGTAAATAATGTTCTCAGTTCATCATACAGAGGGCATTATAACAGAAAATGTGATTCACTTTCCACTTTCACACAACCTTTCATCTTCGGGAATTTTTTTAAATCTGTCCACTTCAAGATTCAAGGGAAGGATTCCTGAATAATATATTTGAGAGTAATGTTCATCTCAGTACGAAATTTTATTTTATTTATTTTTATTTTATTCATATGCACAATGATACAACAGTAATTATATTAACAATACAAGGATAAATTATTGTGCAGGAGAGGAAAAGAAGCCTGAAGGGCTTATAAAAAATCCTCCCCCTCAAAATCACAAAAACAAATCAATCAATAGAAAAAGAAAAGAAAGGAAAAAAGAAAAGGTAAAAGAAACAAAGAAAAACACAATAAACACACAAACAAAAAAATCCATAAAATGGCAATTTCATTTAAATTAGAATAGCCTATGAATTGTGCCTAGATAAGAGATACCCCACCAAGCTGGTCCTAAACATTTTTAAGGATGATGCAAACTTAAGAGACCTATCTAAAGAGTTCCAGAGTTGAGGGCCATGGAATTTGATGAAGGATTTGTGACTGGAGGTACGACAAAGAGGTAAATGAAAGTTCTTTCAACCTCTAACTGAATAAGAGTGAATATCTGATAATAAATAAATATATAAATAATTTGAAAAACTGTCTCATTTATTATTTTTGTGACTCAAAATCAGAAATGTTATTGTCAAAGTAATTTCATAATCTTAAATGTTTAATGTTCTACATCAGCCTTTCTCAAACTGTGGTACGCGTACCACTAGTGGTACGCGGGCTCCCTCTAGTGGTACGGCACGCAAAATAATCACTTATACTAAAAAAAAAATAATAATAATTTAAAAGGTGAAAGCTGAATTTTCACAAATGGAAACTTTATTGTTAAAAAAATAAAATATGAGTTGTATGTAAATAACATTTATGCACTATTTAAGCCGGATCTACCCGGCGGATCCTGAACGCTGGCCCCGGGCGCCCGGGAGCAGCGCTGCTAGAGCAGCGCGCATCACGGCGGCTTTAACGGGGGAATCTGACCGGTTCCGACCGGCCGGGGCCGCAGGAACCGGCCTGGACTGGTAGCAGGGACTCCCGGGGACCGACCAGCGGAATTTCAGCCGGATCTACCCGGCGGATGCTGCGCGACGGGCGCTGCAGCCCCGCGGCGGGTGCACAGATCGCTCCGGAGCGCATCCGCGGCGCATCGCCCGTTAACGGGGATCAAACCGACAGATTTGCCTGAAAATCTCGGAGGGTGAAGCTGGTCCAGCCTGGGACAGACCCCCGAGGACCCAGCTCCCAAACCACCCGGGAACCTGGATGATTTAACCCGGATCCGCGGCGCCGTCCGACTGGCTGAAGGATGGACCGCTCCAGCAGCGGAGAGAGCTGGTAGTGGGCGTGGTTTCAGCAGCGGAGGAGACCGAGGGCGTGGTTTGCATTTTGGTGACGTAAAGAAAATGCACCAATCCAAACGGCCCGTAGAAACCACATGACACTGGGGGATTCATTGGGCGGGGGAGAGCAGACCTTCCAGCAATATTCCCGCCGCTGCAGACGATAACAACATACCTGCCAACACTCCCGATTTAAGCGGGAGTCTCCCGATTTTCAACCATTTCTCCCGCCCTGCTCCCGATTTGTAATTTCTCCCGCTTATCTCCCGATTTTAAAGTGAAATGCGTCAATGGTGTTTCACGTGTCGGGGTTCCTGCATGGATGTATTATATTAACGGGTTCCTGACAAACCTGGCAACCCAACCCAAAAGCACTGCCTACGTCCAAGCTCCGCCCCATGGAGCTGCTGCGATACGTCAACGTCGCCGCCATATTGGATGTTCAAGACTGCGCTGTAAACTAATACAAGTGAATGGACTTATTTTCATAAAGCGCCTTTCTACAAAGAAATTTACGTTTTACGTCTCATTTATTCATTTACACACGCACTTATATACTTGGGAAACAGTTAGGCACCAAATATAATATGTTTAATTTTCTCAGATGGCAAAAATAAGAACTTTATTGATCCCACAGTAATTCATGTTATATCAGCTATAGAGAACAAGGTAGTGCCGAAAAACAATATATATCCCTCCTCACAAAAATAAGAAAAATAGAGAAACATATTCTCTCATCAGCAAAGCATTACATAAACATATTTTAAAATTTTCAAGTTACAAAATAACATATTTGAACAATTTTTCAAATTTTTTCAGTTATTTTATTGTTTGGAAAATGGTTAAAATATGTTATTTTGTTATTTTAAAATTTTAAAATTTGTTTTGTTTGAGAAAATGCTTTGAAAAAAAGCTGAGGGAAGAGTTGGTGGAGTATCAAGTCATAGCAAGCAAGGATCTCCCACAGGAAGAGAGAGTTGAAGGTTCTGGGTTCTTCTAGGGAAAGAGGAGAGCTTTACAAATCTGACATCACTGATGAAGGCAATGCTCTGCATCCCTCACAGCAATGAAGCTCAGAGAGGTCATTCAGCATGGTGAAAAAGATCCTCACAGAAAACACAATGAGTATGGATAATTCTACTCTTTGCGCACTCCTTTCTTGCAAGATTAACCATACCAGCCCTGGCCACAAGTGTGTTCCTCCAAGAAAGTGATTGAAGCTGCAAAGTCTGCCACTACAATTACAACAGGTCCTTGGGTGACAAAGGGAACCTGGAAAATTCTACAAATATTGTATTTAATTGTTATTAATACTAAACTTAATTGGCTCCAAGAAGGCTGTAGAATCATTTTGGGAGGTACATTTTAGCACATTTCATTGTAGCTATGGATTTAAAGCTCATTAAAAGTCGCCTTGTTTATATCAGGGCGGGGATGTTGTGAGTGGAGCATTCCAACCGCTACCCCAGAAAATCTCCCTCTTTTTCACAGCCCAATGTTGGCAGGTATGTAACAAGGATTTTAAAAATGAAGCGTTCAACAAAACTATTGTCGTGGCTTAAATCAACAAAAACAGATGTGCAACAGGAGACAACAAGAACCGAAGAGGAGGACGTGTGTGAGCCTAGCACAAGCGCGAACAGTGACGCCAGTACCAGCCGCCCCACAACACCTGCCACTGTTACCAAAAAACGACAAAAAACAGTAAGGAGATATGACGAGAACTACATCAAATTTGGATTTATTTGTAGCGGAACAGAGGAAGAGCCCAGACCGCAGTGTGTGCTGTGTGGTGACCTGCTGTCCAATGAATCAATGAAACCCTCGCATCTCACCCGGCATCTAACAACCAAACACCCGGCACTTGCGGACAAACCAGTGAGTTTTTTTTTACGAAAACGTGAAGGACTGAAGCAGTCAAAGTCCGCGATTCAGTCCTATGGTACACCCACAAGCAAAGCACAGGAAGCATCATATCGTGCCAGCCTCCAGATCGCCAGAGCCGGTAAGCCTCACACAATTGGAGAAGAGCTGTGTTTACCATTAGCCAAAGAGATTACAAAGATCATGTGTGGAGAAGATGCTGCCAAGAAGTTAAACTTTGTGCCGCTTTCAAACGACACAGTATCAAGAAGAATAACAGACATGGCCAACGATGTTAAAAACACACTGATTGAACGCGTTAAAAAAAGCCGATATTTTTCCATACAGCTTGATGAGACAACAGACGTCGCAGATTTAGCACAATTATTGGTTTACGTGCGATATGAAAATGACGGTGCAGCTACGGAGGATTTGTTGTTTTGTCAACCACTTCAGAACAGAACTACAGCAGACCAAATATTCCAACTACTAAATGAGTTTATGCAAGAGAACGGACTGGACTGGAAAAGGTGTGTGGGTGTGTGTACGGATGGAGCAAGAGCAATGACTGGCCATAATAGCGGGGTAGTGGCTCGCATCCGAGAGGTGGCTTCACGTGCTCTGTGAGGAGATGGGAAGTGAGCATGTCCAGCTTTTACTTCATACTGAAGTAAGATGGCTCTCAAGGGGGAAGGTGCTTTCGAGGCTGTTTGAACTACACAGAGAGGTGTATCTGTTCTTGCAAGGAACAACCTCCCCCTTCGCAGACCTTTTTGAGGAACCAGTGTGGCTCTGCCAGTTGGCCTACCTGTCAGACATTTTCTCTCGTTTAAATGAACTCAACTTGGGACTACAGGGACTCTCTGTAAATGTTTTTGGTGTGCAGGACAAAATCAATGCACTGATAAAAAAACTTGAGTTATTTGAAATCAAAGTCAGAGCAGGTGATGTCTCAGCTTTCCCTGCGTTGGAGAGTTTTTTGTCAGAAAATGACCTGATGCTTGAAGATGGAGTGAGGGAGAACATCGCTGCACACCTTGCCTCACTCAGAGAACAGTTCTGCAAGTATTTCCCAGGGCTGCACAAAGATGGAGCTGGCAGCTGGATGAGAAATCCCTTCACCATTGACATTACCCACATGGTCTCAGGGGACTTAAATGCTGTTGAGCAGGAGAGTTTGATAGAACTATCTTGTGATGAAACACTGAAGGCTTCTTTCAAAGAGCAAACGTTGTTGGACTTTTGGATAAAGCAGTACAGTGAGTACCCTCTGCTTTCTGACAAAGCAGTGCGCACTCTCCTTCCCTTTGCAACCACCTACCTGTGTGAGAAAGGCTTCTCTTCACTTGTTGTCATAAAAACAAAGTACAGAAGCAGAGTGGAGGCTGAGCCCAACCTGAGACTGAAGCTGACCTCCATTGACCCAGACGTTCCCCGACTGTGTTCACAGAGGCAAGCACACCCATCACATTAAGCTCATGTAAGTGGTCATCATATCTGTGGATGTTTAATTGGAACTCTTATTCTGAATGCTTTTCCACACTTTTTATTCTTAAATCTTATTGTTCTGTCTCTGTGTTTGTGTTTGTCTCTGTTTCAGAAAGGAGTCACTAAAGCTGAGAAACAGCAAGAACTGTAGTCAGGCATAGCCTGTTTTTATTTTTTTGTCTTTTTTTTAAGTGAAGTCAGTAAAGTTATAACATTTCAGCACAGCACAGTTTTATTTACATTTTTAAGTACAGTTTCAAATAACATTGAAGATTTGTTTTATATTTATTTTATTACAATGTTTATTTAATTTTCATATGCAGTGCATTTTGATAGATTTTGTACAGTAGTTAATAATTTTCCAATTTTAAACACAGTGTTCCATCTGTGTATGATTGTTACAGTTGTCAACAATATTAAATAAACTTGTTAAATAAAACTTTCAAAATGTTTTTCATGAAAACTTTGACTTACTCCGCTACTGTACTTTAATGTTGGTCATTAGGTGGTACTTGGAGAGCAAATTATTTTCTCAGGTGGTACCAAGTGTAAAAAGTTTGAGAACCACTGTTCTACATCATCTTGATTGACCTGGGGCTCCGCCCCCCGTCTCTGGCTCCGCCCCCCGTCTCTGGCTCCGCCCACCGTCTCCGCCTCAACCAATCAGGTTTGAGGATGAGCTGGCAGTAAGACGCCGGAAGTTTACATCAGAAGCTAAGCTAACGGGCTAGCTAACCCAGCAGAGACCTCTCAGCTCCGCGGACGGTTCGGTTCGGCTTGGCTCGCTGCTTCTGGAGAACATTCAGGTTGGTCCAAGGAGCTCTGGTATGACACCCAGGCTGGTCTGTGTGTTAAACAGCTGCTAACCGACCATATACGGCCATAAACTAGTGAACTATGCTTGGCGCGAAGGTGTGCTGGTCTGTAATGATTTACTGTTACATTTGTCCCAGAAACACCTGGTCACACCGGAACCTTTACCTGTTCACCCCAGCTGAGGTTTAGGGGCAGAACATGTGGCTATATTCCAGCAGATACACGGACCCGGTCACGTTAAACGCAGTTTTATTGAGCGTCCACAGCTGGTGTTCATCAGAAATATCTCTACTTTAACTTCTGTCATTAGGGTGATGCTGCTCTTTTATTAGAAACTAAATGTTCCTGTGTGAGCTCAGCCCTGCACCGTGACACAGCTCTGAGCTGCCACACCCCCGGGGACTTTACCCGCATTCCTTCACCAGATTACATCAAATCAGTGTCAGGAGACTTCACTCACGAACCCTCAAACATTCAGGTCCATTACAGTGACTGAGGTGTTTGTGTGATTGACACCCGTACATCCGGGTCAGAATCAGAAATAAGTTTAATGCCAAGTTTGTTAAACACACACAAGGAATTTGTTGTGGTGATTGGTGCAATACGAAGAACAAATATATAATGAAAAGAGAAAATGTACAACATGGGGTTTTAAAGTGCCGAATATGAGTCTGTGTAAAGTTGCCCTAGGTCAGGGGTGTCCAAAGTTGGTCCTCGAGGGCCGGTGTTCTGCCAATTTCTGCTGCTTTGCCAAAAAAATGCTACCTAATGGTTTTCTACCTTTGTAGAGCTACAATTTTACTGTGTTTTACTCCCTAGCCCACTTCCATTTCCCCCAAATGGTCCTTGTCGCTTGCCAGACTGTCATTGTAAATAAGAATGTGTTCTTAATGACCTGCCTGGCTAAATAAAGGCGAATGACTGAATGAATATCAAATAAAGCGATAGAATTGTTTTTTTTTCTCTCTTTATCGTATAATGTTCACAAAGTGTAATGCAATTCATGTCATGGGTAGTGTATTTTGAAGGATCAACAATGGAAGGATCAACTCAACATCGCATATTATCAGTTTTATATCGTGCAAGAAATGATGGACGTGCCAATCAAACTTTGAAAATCCACTGTGCGCATGCGCAGAACCACAAAGTAGCATTTTCTGGCAGGTAGCAAAGATTGGCAGAACACCGGTGTCCTGCATGTTTTAGTTGTCTCCCTGCATCAACACACCTGATTCTAATTAACGGCTGTCACCAGCTTGTCATCAATAGGATATTTCTGTTGATGACCAAGCTCCTTGTATCACGGTGTGATTAAAAAAAGGGAGGCATCTAAAACATGCAGGACACCGGCCCTCGAGGACCGACTTTGGACACCCCTGACCTAGGATGTAGGATGTAACGCATAAGGTCAGGATTGGAGTCTTTACGTTAATGTGACGTAGAGTGGGATGGGGGAGAGGGGGCACCGGGGCCTTGTTGATGAGGCCAGCTGCAGTCAGGAAGAAACTGTTTTTGTGGCGTGAGGTTTTGGTCCTGATGGACCGCAGCCTCCTGACAGAGGGAAGAGTCTGAAACAGTTTGTGTCCAGTTTGGGAGGGGTCAGAACCAGGTCATTCCAGAACATGGACTCTTTTATTCTTCGTCATTCTGGTGTAGATCTGCTGCTGTGTTTGGGATCACTTCCTGTCACATAACCCAGTTTCAACCAGTCAGACAGATGTCCTCACATGTGTCTCTAGAAGACTCTGGTCTTCAGAGTTCATGGTCCCCTCAGGGACTGACAGGTGTCCAGGTCCAGACCATCGCCCCTCCACCACCGTGCTTGACAGTGGGTCTGAGGTGTTTTTGGGGTGTTAATGTATTTCCCTGTACGTCACACGTGATCTGTTGTTTCTGACGGTCTTCTTTGTGGTCTGTGTCCAGGAGTCAAGATGAGTCTGCAGTGGACAGCGGTCGCCACCTTCCTGTACATTGAGGTCTTCCTTGTTCTTCTGCTCTGCATCCCCTTCATCTCCCCCAAGAGGTCAGTGCTCACCCGTAGGGATGGGAATCGAGAACTGGTTCTTGTTGAGAACCGGTTCCCAATTCCTTGGAATCGTTTGCCTTTTTTGCAAACAATTCCCTTATCAATTCCAGTGGGCGCGAATGACGTCACCACACACGTTGCGTAACGTGTGAGCATTCGCGCCCATCAGGAAAACATGGGGACAAAGTGGCATAAACGCTCGAAAGTTTGGTTACATTTTACCAAAAAGGATGACAACAGGGCGACAATACTTGAAATGTGGACATTTCAACAAAGGGAGGAAACTGATAGGGCTCGGCCGGCTGGTGCTTTCCTCTGCAACCTGGGAGCGCGGAGTGGCCGGCGTGTGGTAGAAGTGCCGCGCGCTCGGCCACAAGGACGAGCCGGGCGCTCCGGCGGACAGCGGAGCGCGCTCCTGACACAGGTCAGCGCATCAGCTCATCTATGGAGAAGTTAAAGAGCAGTCACTGCTAGTTTCTCCTTTCATCAAGGCAGGGAAGGGTATCAGGCCAGAATAGATGAATGTCACTGAGTTTGTGTTGAACATGTTACTGGACATTCTTGTGTAATTGCCACAGAATAATTTTTTGTATTTAGTTAATTGCTACAGAAGAATATTTATTTTATTATTTTTTTATATTAAATACATTTTATATTACAAACAATTTTGTAGGGACCCCCTGGCACCATGGAGGAGCCCAAGGCTGGGGGTGTCTTAAGACTTCACTAGTATTATTTTGTGCAAAGATATAAAACAAAGTTGGTGCTAATCGACCTGTTTGTTCTCCTTTGTTCCAAATGAGAATCGATAAAGAATCGAATCGTTAAACAGAATCGAAAATGGAATCTGAATCGATAAAATCTTATCAATTCCCATCCCTACTCACCCCGTGTGTCCTACTCTCACCATGCCGCTATAGGGGGGAAGGAATTTTATGGTAGAAGAAAAAAGATGTGAGAAAGAGTTCAGATGTGGTTTTATCCAGAGAAAGGATAGGCCCTCTCCTCATGGACACAAGTTTCCAGAATGCACGTTTCATATCTCTCCTCAGATGCTCACCAGGATTTCGATCAGGACTAGGTGCTGTGTTCACACAAGTGTGATGAAGCTCGCTCTGAAACTGATGACGTGAACGCAAAACAAAACATCGAATTTCGGTAAAAAACTAAATCAGATTTAACGTTAATACCTGCAGCGTGAACACAGCCATAGAAGGAAACTTCAGAGAAGTCTGGTTTTTGACCTTGAAGTTCACCTTAAATCTCTCTGGAAGTTGTTCCTGGTTCCTGTTCGTGTCACCCGTCTGTTCAGTTCGTCATCGGTTTTCTTCTCCTGTTCATGTCCAGGGAGGTTGTCTCATGACGTTTACAAGAGTAGTCACAGGAAGCTGCTTGGAGATGTTCTACGCATTAATTTTTATCAAAACCTTCAGAAGTTGTTAGTTCTGATCACTGAGGCCCGGTTCATATCAACAGAGCTGCTGTGTTCTGCTGGAACACTTGATGGCATCAGAGCTCCAGACGACGTCAGCTGGACGCTTTGAAATCGTGAAACCCATCACTTCATTAATGCTTTTATTTTGTCAGCAGTTTCAGGTTTGCCTGTTTTTTGTTTGTTTGTGTTTGTTACACTTGATAAAAGAATGCTTTCTTCCAGGGTGAACATTAAATTTTATTTTTATTTGAAGGGTCTTCTCATCACTTTTCTCTGTGCAGAAAATATGAAAGAACAGTATTTCAGTGTCACACAATGATGCACTTTCGCAGTACTGTAATATCTGACCTCTGACTTCCTTACTACCGGAAAAATTGTACAGTAACCACTGGACTCGTATCTTAATATTATTATAAGCGTCCGACCCCTGTTACATTAATACACATTTCACATTCTCTATAATAAGCAAACAGTTATCAATACAAATAAGACACCTTTTGGCTCTCTTTAAATAATTCACCTTGATCAATAACCATTTAAATGTCAGCATTAAATCACAACACCTCACTGACCATTTCCTTTTCTCAATAACAAATTATGTACACGCGTTATCTGTAATTTCTGTATGTAATTACCTTCAATTCGGCACACATAACCAGTTGCAAATAACACAAAATTAATAAATGAACATTAAACCCACTTGTCCTTATTGTTACTGTTAAGAGTAACTTATTTACCTTAGTAACCTATCAATTTATTGAACAACACAGCTGTCTTAAAATAACTGTCTCACAAACAGAATTACAGTAAGTTACCAAGTTGCTTCCACGAAAACCGTCTATAATGATGAATATGAACAGACATATTGTCCGGAGTATCACTCTTAACACTCGTTACATTTCTTGAGACCAGTCATGTGATTACAGTCTATTTATAGCTTCTCTTCGGTGAAAACCGGCATTCACGGTGATAGCATTACGTTAGCAGCTGGCATGCTAACATTAGTTAGGTCGCTACTGCAGACACTGCTCATTTCACGCTCAGCAAACCTATTTTCTACCCCACTCATCGTCATAATACCCTCCTGTAACCCACAGCATCCTATAAAACACCCCACAGTCATTTAGTCCGGTGACTATTACATACCTGTGCAGAAAATGTGAAAGAACAGTGTTTCCGTGTCACACAATGATGCATTTTAGCGGTACTGTAATATCTGACCTCTGACCTCCTTACTACCGGAAAATGCCCTCACTGACCTCAAAGGTTACACTGAAAAGCGCCTGTGCCCTCCAGTGGCCCTTTTCTATATTGCACTGGGAATAGATATGATTTTATGAGCTGTCATGTCCACAAGAACCATATCTTTCAAAAAAATGGGGGGCTATAATGGGGGTTTTAAATATGAATGTAGGTGCTTTGCTGTTTTGTGTTGATCTGGAGTGTTCACTCTGTAGACGGTCTTAGACAAAATATTGGAATCAGAACATACAACAAGAATATAAGTTGTTTCTCTTTAAACTGTTTTGTTCTTTCACATATTTTCCTCTGAGTCAGTTATAACGGTCTCAAAGACTCCCGCTGTCCATGTTTACTCCTCAGTGATTGTCGACTGTTGTGGAATTTGGCTCATCATAATCTAGTCTCTGTTTCTGATTGTGGTTTTTCAGATGGAACAAGATCTTCAAGTCCCGGATCGTGCAGACCATCGCTCTGTATGGAAACACCTGGTTCATGGTGGCCCTTGCCATCCTGGTCTTCCTCCTCATTGGTGAGTCCGCGTGCATGGGCGTCAGTTTGATTTCAGAAGTGCTGGGGACATTTACCATAAACCTGAGTAAGGTTTGAAAAGTGCTGGGTACGAGCTAGGCCCATTACTTCCGAATTGAGGTTTCATGATAGATAATAGGCATTGCATTAGATGATGCGTATTGACGCGATATTGTCCCCATATTAAAGGCCATCTGCGCGGTCTTATTTAGGTCGTCGGAAACATCATGGGTTGGGACAATTCATCATGGGTAGGCCCTATTCGTATTTCGAAATCCGCATTTCAGTACAAGACACGATTTCGGTAATTGCACAGCCCTTGACACACCAACAAATCTCGACCAAGCAAGAGCGCATCAGGAGACGTAGTCTGCCTGGCAAACAGTAGCGTCAGTGTAAGAAGCTGGAACAATAACCAGCTGCAACTGACATACATAAATACATCACCTGAATACACATGAAATCTTATATTCCAACATCTAGCTAGCGAACCGTAAATAGTTAGCGTGTTAACCTTGCTACCTAGCGCACTTTGCTAGCTGGGAAACTAACCACCTGCACCTTTTTAACAGATAATTGTAACGTCTACAGGCTTCGCCCATGTTTAACCGTTACGATTTTCACAAATCACAAATATTGTTTCCAAAATTAAACAACCCACCTACCTGTTAAGGCTCCTGTCGTCGTGTCATAAAGCGTCGGCATCACTCTTCAAGACATTTGCGCACATTCCAGTTCCAGTAGCACCGCGCTCCTTGTGGTGGGGACAAATCTGCTCGTCAGACAAAGTGGTAGGGGTGCGTCCCCACCGTCCCCGGCGGAAATGACGCGCCTGTCCGCGTGTATTTTAGCTGAGAAAAACTGCTGTCTCGTTGCATTTCTCTGCAGCAAAAAAAGTGCTGCATTTGATAAAGTTGATATTTTACTGAAACCACTGGAGAACTGGGTGGGTCTTTCTGGACCGTTACTAAACTGGTTCAAAACATACTCGGAGAACAGGAAGTACTTTGTGTCAAAAGTTAACTTTACATCTGAGCAAACAAGAATGTGGAGTTCCCCAAGGTTCCATCCTGGGACCTCACCGGGAAGTCACCGCAGAGCTTCAACCTATACACCTAAAAACCACCAACCAGGCCAGAAATCTGGGTGTAGTGATGGACTCAGACCTAAATCTGGAAAAACACATGAATGCAATAACAAAGTCAACCTACTATTACCTTAAGAATATATCAAGTTTAAATACCTGATGTCTCAGCAAGACCTGGAGACACTAGTCCAGCATTCATCTTTAGTAGCTTGATTATTGTAACAGCATCTTTACAGTCCACCTTAAAACTCAGTGAGACAACTGCAGCTCATCCAGAACTCTGCTGCTCCAGTCCTCACTAAGACCAACAAAGTGGACCACATCAGTCCAGCTCTGAGGTCTTTACACCGGCTACCTGTCCGTCAGAGGACTTTAAAGTTCTGGTGCTGGTCTATAAAGCTCTGAATGGTCCAGGACCAGAATATATCAGAGACCTCCTGAGCCAAAACATCACCCAGTATGAACCTTGCAGACCCCTCAGGTCATCTGGATCTGGTTTTTCAGAACCAGACATGGAGAAGCTGCGTTCAGCTTCTATGTTCCACATGTCTGGAACAAACTCCCAGAAAGGCTTGGATCAGCTGAAACACTCTGTTTATTTAAGTCCAGGTTGAACACTCACCTGTTCTCAGCTGCCTCTGAATAAAGATCAGAATTTGCAGTTTTACTTTTAAACTTGTTTAGAATTGGATCATATTTTTCCTAGTTTTTATCTGTTCTTATTTTCTTTCTAATTTTTAAATCATGCTTTTTATTTCTGCCATCCATGTGATGTTTTAATTTCTCTGTAAACCAACCTTGCCTAATGTGTGTGTTTGTGTGTAGATGCTTTCCGTGAGGTGAGGAAGTACAGCGTGACAGAGAAGGTGGATCTGACCAACAACCCAACAGCCATCGAGCACATCCACATGAAACTGTTCAGAGCTCAGAGGAACGAGTACATCGCTGGCTTCGCCCTGCTGCTCTGCCTGTGAGACACACACACACACACACGCACACGCACGCACACGCACACGCACACACACACACACCATAAATAACAGGCTTAGAAAAGGCTTTATGAGATGGAAAAACGTGTCCGTTTCCTCTGGCTGCGTCTGAACGAGTTGGGTCGCCGTGTATTTGGGGTCTGCACTTTTGCACGCCTCAACGGTTAAATCCACCACGTCTGGTCTTGCACCACCAACCTGAAGTTCTGGTGCCGACATGAAGCCCGAGGAAGCTCTCTGCTCTTCGTCAGTGGACCCGGCAGTCTCGGAGGCTTGTCCCAACCAGGATCTGGATCACTCGTTGTCCTTCTCTGGGCTGAGAACCCGTGGTATCTGAAGTGGCTCCGCTGTGTGGCGACGCTTGTAAATAACGGGTCCATCATCCAGAGACTGGGCTGGCAGCGCCGGAGCTGCTGGTGACCACCGAAGGGACCAGCTGTGTGGTTGTTGACTTAAAGAAGCGGGTGTCATCTTAAGGCCTTGAAAGGTCATGGCTGGAAGCCTCTCGTGCTTCCTTTTTGTATTTGAACTTGTCATAAATCCTCAGCGGGCTGTACTGAGCTCGGTTACATGCAACTGCAAAACACCAGAGTCATCAAAGGAGGGCGTATCCGTTACGGGTCAAAATGAGCACAAATGTGGTTCAAGGGTCTTTGAACGTAACATTTTGTTCAAATGAATATGTTCATGGCAGCACAAAGCTGCAGGACGGGTTTGGACTCGGGCCTCAGACTCCACCAGTGAAACCACTTTGTGCAAACATGTATATGAAATAAGAGAACGTGTTGGGTGTTTTATTAAGGCCTCAGAGAACCGAGGGAACGTGGATGTACGTCTTCAGACGTTCTCACGGCTCAGACGTTCTCACGGGTCAGGCCTCCGTTACCTTGGCGGGTGCTGGCTTTTATTTTTATCCCAATAAACGGCTGATTTGGAAGTGTTGGGTTCAGACACATAGGTCAGCGTTTGATCCCGTCAGAGATGGGGTGGAGGCGGGGCTTGGACCAGAATAGATGTCCGAGTGTCAGCAGACTGATCTAAACTCAGAGGAATTTTACAGTCGGATGGAAAGAACAAGCAGCTGACTGTCTGCCTCCGTACAGCAACGCCCGATTGGACCCATGGCTCACAGGTGTGAATCTGTTCTGCTGCTTGATTGGCTCATTTCTCAGACAGACTTGAACGTGACTGGCTTCAGACCGGAGTGACAGGACGTTGCTTTGAAGATCCGTCATGATCAGAACTTAGGAGGTCAATGAGATTGAAGGGTGGTCAAAAAATGTTAGTTTTTTCTGCTTCGAGTCACACAGAAGTTAGAATGTTGGGTTTTGGTCAGCCGATGTCTTTGAGTCGTTCACACATGAGGAAGCTTTCCATAGACCAGAACATGACCCCCGAGCAGTTATTACATAAACAGCAGGTAAAAACTCCCTTTTTTAGGAGGGAAGAAACCATGAACAAGACCTGGTTCATAAAGGGGGGGACCCTCCTGTGGAAGACCAGCTGGGCAGAGCAGGAAAAAGGAGAGAGAGAATGAAGAACAGAGAGAGGAGAGGCAGACAATGGCTAGCTGGTGCACTACAGGGATGACTATATAAACAGGTGTAGACAGGAGACACTGAGGTGGTCAGACTGCAGGTCAGCATGCAGCTCCTGAAACTCTGGCCTGCAAACATGCACAAAAGGGAAAAAGAGGGGGCATACCAGCACAACAAACTACAAGAACAATGGAGAACAATGATGGTTATGACATACTTAAAATTAATAACTGAGAAAGGAAAGAGGAGGAGGTGTGATGGGCACCGCTTAGTGGATTATGTCTGTGCCCCCCTGCAGCGTAGGTCTATGGCAGCATATCTACAATGAAGCCATGTTTGAGACAAACTATTTTAGTCTTGTCCTGTAGCTGCAGCTATGCCTACTGGCCCTGACACACTAGAGTTACACTAACTAGAGGCTTCACTAAACGGAAAGGTTTTAAGTTTGGTTTTAAAGGAGGTGGTGTCAGGCTCCTTAACCCAGATTGGAAGTTGGGTCGTTGGTTAACAGTTCCTGATAGCAGAAGGGCCGTCCTCCAGATCTACATTTGGATACTCTAGGAACTAGATTAAACCTGCCCTCTGAGACCTCTGTTAGGAACATACGGTACTATCAGGTCTTGGAGATACAGTATCACTGAGCTAGGCAGTTTCGGACTGTATAGACTAGTAATAAAAGGTTGACCTGGATTCTAAGTTTGGAGGTTTGCAGGAATGAGGTGAACACGTGAACGTGCACCACCAGCAGCCTAGCTGCTGGATCTTAATCCAGCTTGCACAACACAGAGGGGTCAGCTAACTGAAACTGAAGCCAGGAATAAACCGGGTTTTCCTCATGTTTCATCTGAGTGACGGAGCGTCAACCCACCTGAACCTCCTGTAAGGTGTGAAGAGGTTAAAGGTCAGTCAGGAAACACCACAGTAGCGTTTACTCTGGTTTTACATCTTGTAGCATCCAGCTCACCCACTGGGGGACGTGGCTAAAGGTCAAAGTGCCAGGAAGTTACTCTCACTTACCAGCTTACTTCAGGTTGGGTCCAGGATCAGTTCCTCCAGCAGGGGGCAGCAGCGTAGACGAGCACGCTCTCTGTTCAGCCGCCGCTCTGACTCACCTCAGCATGTGATGCAGCTGCTGTAACAGAAGCCCAGGAGGAAGAACTTCAGCCTTTAGGCCGAGTCCTCCTCACCGTGATTTGTGAGTGACTCAGGAAGTCAGAGCCTGAGCCAAAAAGGAAAGTATCACGAGTTGTTGGACGGGCTGAGGCCCTGGCCGCCACTCGCAGTGTTCCTGGCCTGTTGGGTAACGGCTGGCCTTATTTGGAGCCGAGATGGGGAAACCCTCAGATTCCTCCAGTAAAGCTGGAGACGCTTCACCTCTCCGGCTGACGACCCCGTCGCAGAAGACGAGGCGGCCTCTGTTCAACCCTCTGAGCCAGAGATGCTCAGCACGTTGTGTAAAACACTGAACTCTTGCTTTATCTGGATGTTGTTGTTATTATAATGACTTGGATTTATATAGCGCCCTTCAAGGCACCAAGAGCGCTTTTTACAGAGATCATTATTCATTCATACACATCCTCACTGGTGGTGGTAGCTACGTTTTGTAGCCACAGCTGCCCTGGGGGAGACTGACGGCAGCGTGGCTGCCATATCGCGCCAAACGGCCCCTCCGACCACCACCAACATTCATCCACATTCATACACATTCACACGTTGTTGTTTAAGTGCCGTTTCATGTGAACGTTTGCATCACAGCACTGACGGGGGTTTTCTGCCTCTGAAAATAGACCAAACAAATGTGCTTTTTATATGAAATATGCTAAAATAGTTCCGGTTGGTTCGACCCGAACGAGGAAGACGTGGTGTAATCTTTGTGAACCTGATCAATCAGAGTTGAACTTTGTTTACTATCAGAAAACAAAATAAGAGCCTTTTTTTTTCTTTTTTTTTTGTAGTTTTCGGAAGAATCATTTGTTTCTGGACACGGGGGAATCCGGGACGGTTTTCTTTCACAGTGCCCACCCCTCTCGTGTGTCGGGTCCCTGCGCAGCAGCTGCAGGACGCCAGCTACTTTTAGCCCGGAGCGGTTTCTCATTGTGAGCAGCAGCGGCGGAGGATGTTGGGGAATCTGCAGACGTGTCGGGTCGCTCGGTTTACGTGTTGCTCGGGTCAGAAAGTAGTCCGACTATATTTGGACAGTTTGTCTGCTGTTATGTCGCTGGGATGCGTTTACACTTGGAGAACAGCTGCAGGAGCCTCACACACACGCACACAAAACCCTTCCAGCTTCTGTTGTGTGTCAGAAAGTCCCTGAATGCATCACCGGGAGATATTTACAACCGGCACATGTTCAGCGCTTCGGCATCACATGACGGTGACCCGGGGACGTGTTAAATTTACCTCCTCCGAGCTTCTCGTTTCTGCAGCGCGCTGCTCATTCCTGCAGATGTTCCGTCTCATTTTGAGCTGATGTTTGATGTGAAGATATCACAGAAGCACGGTTCAGCTTCAGCTGGAGAATGCAGCTGATATGAAGCTGAGCCCCCCCACCAATCCTCCGTCCGTGCGGCTGCTCTCAGCGATCGTTTCTTTACCTCCTTTATCACACGCAGGCTTTTCTGGTGCATCAGATCTCGCATTGAAATTTCCCAAGTGAACAGACTGCAGCATCAGGACCAGTGAGCGTCTAAACGAACCTGAAACGAAGAGGGCGCAGCGTTTGGCAGGAAATTGCCGCCAGCGACTACGGTGGGGGCGGGATCCAAGATTCCAGAGATTGTGATGGTGTGAAGATGACCACCTGGCTCAATCTCAGCTAGAAGCAGCTGAAATGAAAAGGCTCTCTAAATATTCCGACTCTTGACCTCCCCGGATACAGCGGGGAAAGTTTGGGCCCCCCTCGTCCGCCCACTACTGCCATTAGTCACCGCTACGTCAGCGACTCTCAGCACCACGGCACAGCACCACGACACACGCTCGGGTCGGAAACATCAGGATCACTCAAGATGTGTTACCACACACATGCAAAAGTTTGGGTCCCCTTGCTCAATTGTTACTGTAAATGAGTTAGATGATGAGCTGGTCTGCGAGAAGCGTTCAGCTTTATTCCCGATTGTTGCCTAATCTCTCAGACAACGGGAGGAGGACACTGTGCAGGGACTCTCAGTTCATAACTTTTACACACTTCTTTTGAACGTCAAAGGTTATTTTCAGAAAATGATGCAAGTTCAAAGCTTCGGGAGTACTTGATGGGAGGCTGCGTGCGTGCGTGTTTGTCTGTCTGAGAGACTACACACATTCTGGTTGTAAATCATGTTGTCTAACACTTGGCACTTGACGGGTAGTGTTTCTGGTTAACCTTAGCCAAACCCGAGACGACCACGGGTTCTCCCCGTCTGCTGCGCTCTGAGACCGTCCCGTCCCCGTGTACAGTTGGATCGTATCAAATTAATGGCCATTTTATTGGGCAACTCGCTGTGATGAAACAAAACCAAGCGCCAACCATTTAACGTCCGGGTTGAGGGTCAAAATGTCCAGTCTGCTTCAAAAACCGTTTGGTCTCAATGGTTTGATTTCACGTCCATGAGAAGGGTGACTGTTTCTGTACCACGTCAGGAGAATAAATACATAGCCGGTCCAAAAGAAAAGTCTCTCTAATTTCATTGGACCACCTTTTAGCTGTTGCTGTGGCAACGATGAGCTTCTGCAGCGTCCCACCATTAATTTCTGTCCAAAGTGGCATTAATTTTGTTCCAGGATCTCGTATTGATGATGCGAGTGTCGGACCGCTGCGCTGAGTCTTCTCCAGCACACCCCAAAGATGCCCATTGGGGTTCAGGTCTGGACACTGAGTTCCCATCCTCCCTGAACCACAACCTCTCCCGATGGATCCTGACATCGGCATCTTGAACACGTCTGTGGCGTCAGGGAAGTAAACATCCACTGATGGAAGAACCTGCTCAGTCAGTATCTTCACCTGACCTCATGACTCTGCTGAACCCAGAACTGACCAGCCGAGTTGCAGATAAGGTTCACCACGATGCAATAGATCAATGAACTTAACGATGAGTCGATGACATCAACAAATCTGCCATGACGCGGCTCTTGACTTGATTTGATCGAGCAGCCAGTGATGAGATGAGACGATGTCTGACCCTTCAGTGAAAAGCAGCACACAGAAGAGTATTGATGGGACAACATGTGTGGATCAATTATTTTCATAGATCTGTGCTGCAGGATCACAAATGATTAAATCCCTGTCCGTCCCCGGATCGTCACCCACCTGGTAGTCGAAGGGCAAGATGAGGTCATTGGTGTTTCTCTGGAGAAGCTTTCAGCTCGCGCCGGTCAAACATTTTCAGGAGTTTCATATGTCGCAGCGCTGTTTTGTAGCTGTGGCTCGCTAATAATAATAATAATAATAACTACAATCATATGCTGTAACAACAATGCACCTTCCAATAACCACGTCTACCTCATACTGCTGCACCTTTAACCTTTTTTTTTTTTTTTTAAATTGTATATATGTTAAGAGTTAATAAGATTTTCCTATTTACTGTACAGTGACAAAAAATAACAAATTCCCAGTCTTGTTTGACCTGACTTGGCCAAATAAAGCTGATTCTGATGCGGTGCACGTGTTTTGTTGCAGACTGCTGCGTCGCCTGGCGACCCTGCTGTCCCAGCAGGCCTCGCTCATGGCCTCCAACGAAGCTTTCAAGAAGCAGGCGGAGGGCGCCAGCACCGCCGCCAAGAAGTTCATGGAGGAGAACGAGCTGCTGCAGGAGGTGAGAGGCGCACACAGACACACCCTGCAGATGTTTCAGGATGACCTCACCGTCCTACTGGACTCGGACCAGCAGCCTGGAACCAGTTTGTTCCCCAGAAACTGAACTCCATTCAGCTCTGTTTTGGGGAAACCCGAGCAGAAAGTATGTGGCAACGCTGCGAGGAGAAACCAGCAGGTTTCTTTTGCTGTGTTCAAGCGCCTTAAAGTGAGTGTGGTGGGATTCCCTGTGGTTTTGGACTTCTCCAAAGTCTTGCGATGAGGAATTCCTTCAACCGGTGTTGTCGCCAAAGTTGGAGATTGAGTCCAGCCTCGAATCCGTGTTCAAAACACAAATGCTCTTTTATTTGTGGCTGCACTTTAGCTTAAATTAGATTTCTTTTTTTAATCTGTGTCAACAGAATCGTTTGAGTTTCCAGAGTTTCCTCAGGCCGGGCCTGTTGCGTAACTCTGTCTTCATGCCGGCAGCAGGGGGCAGCGCCGAGCTGCAGCTTCTGAGTCACCAGCGTCTCATTCCTCATTGACGGGGTGTAAATATGTGAATAAATGACACGAGGCTCGTGCAGCTGAGTGAGCAGTTGTTCGGGTGAAAGGGGGAAGATTACTCCGTTCTAATGCGGTTAGATGGTTGGCTAGATTCTCTGAATGAACGCTTACGTTCATTACAAAGGGTCACAGATTGCGGTGAAGGAGAGCTTCATCTCTGCAGGGTTTGATTTCAGGCTGCGCCGCCGCCTCCCTGGTGATGCCCACGTGTGCACCTTGTGATCAGGGCATGCAGCGCTCCTTGTCCCGCCTCGCAGCTGGCACGACTCTGCAGCGTGCACAGATTCATAACACCACCTTTGCATCAGCGCTGGCTGCAGCTGCTGGAATGAGGTTTTCGGATCCTCCACATGCTTCTGGTGGGTTTGATCTGTCGGCAACGCCTCAGAACTTCTCCTCCAGCAACACTGAGTGATGCTGTGAGGTTCCAGTCGACCTCTGCAGCAGCGTGACGACCGCTGATCCTGAATCTGGCCATCAGACGGCCCTTTGCATCTCCGTCTGTGCCCTGAGCGGTTTAAACTGGACAGATCCTTGCAGAGATGGCTGCAAACACTCAGATACACTCTGGTAATGTGACCCATGTTTGTTGGCGATGAGGAGATCTGTGCTAAAAAGAGAACCTGCTTCATGAGCACGTGGCACTCTGACATTTCAGGTCAAGCTTTGGTTTCCAGGAACAAGTGTTTCAGGAACTTCAGACACCTACGGTTTATCTGAATTGATATTTTGAACGATCTGCCCAAGTTTCTCAACACACGACTGCTGTGAATCAGACTGTTGTCAGAAGTTACACCCAGCGCTGGGAATGAATATTCCTGAGTGGGAGTTTTATCAGGGGTCATGTACTGTATCTGCTCAGGCTGTCAGGCCAGCTTCCTCCTGGAGGACATTCAGCCATCTGCAAGCTCTTCATCCTCTGCTTCATGTGAAGCATTAAAACTTTTTTTTTTTTTATTTGGGGGGGACTCGCGTCCAAAACAACGTGACAAGTTATTGCTGATCAGATGTCTGGTCTAGTAGAGAGAGCGGTGAGCAGCAGAGACCAAACATGGCTGGCTGCAGACCCAGAAGTTTTTTTTTTTTTTTTGTTTTTTTTTTTTTTAATCAAAGTCTTTTTATTAAAGGTTTTGCATATCACACAAAAAAAAGACAAAACAAGTAGAACACGAAACCCACTACCCACCCCAGCCCACCAGACCTAAACCTCTCAAGAGTTAGTGTTTCTTGAGAGGAGAAACAATTAGAGTTGTTTTAGTTGCAGTCACAGTGAAATGATTGTGTCGTGGTGCTTGAACTTTCAAGCTAAGATATTTTCACTGATGCAATGAGAAGAAACAAACCTGTCGAGACCAAAGCTGTTCGTCCTCTGTCCGTTCTGAGTCAAGACGACTTCACTGATTATTAACCTTCGGCCTCTTCTGGTGGTTCCTAACTAAGTTTGCATGAGTGTCTTGAGGGATCATGTTTGGTTCCTTCAGGGACAGCGACAGCATTAACGTTTAGCTCCCACCACAGGTTGCCAGCGCCAGGAGGGTAATTCTGAGTCTTTGACCATGGCAGTGTCTTGTTTACTGGGAATTTTTATAGTCCCTATTTTACGTGAGAACTTGGCTCAGAGTGCCACAACAGGAACTTGAGTTTTATGTCCTTCAAAATAGTTGGCCGAGCATAGCTGGGATGGGTTCCAGCAGACCCTATCCCTATGTAGGGGCTGCAGGGATGGGTGAATGTTCAGGGTCAGGGTCTCGTTGAAAGACCAAGCCGGAAGAGGGTGGTGAGCCTGAGTTCTTCAATGACCTCGAAGGCACTGTGATAAAGACGCCTCACAACCATCTTCATGAAACACAAACTTCAGAGGAAGCTGGTCCATCAAGATCTCTGCAGGGTCCGGTGATCCTTGTTCACGTCTCTCGTTAATATCCTCTGAAGTCTCCACCACCTCTAGATCTGTTTTTGTTCTGTAACGACATAAATTACTTGGGAACTCATTTTTAACTTCATCAGGGAATAGTTTACTACGTAAGTTTTGATAAGCCGTGCAGTCATTGGTCAGTATTTGGGGGTAAATGCTGAAGAAAATGGTCAACCGCTGCATCACTCGGGCTTCTGTTCTTGGTCACTGCTGTACGAGAAGAGCCACACCAGTGTTCCTGTTTTCTGCCTTGTCCCCTCCTCATCAGCACTTCTTTGTTTCCCCTTTCATGCAGGAGGCCCTGCAAAACGCGTCATCAACACGGTCTATAAACTTGCAGTTTCTGGCTCCACAAGGGATCTAATTATGGGCTGAGTTTTTGATTGACAGCTGGGTTGCAGTCGAAGGTGTCGGCTGACTAGCTGTCATCAATGGAGTTACGTAGGGTTTTCAGCATTTAAATTTTCAGTGAACTTGATTCCTGAGCTGTGACGTGTAGCCGGTTGTTCTAACGGCCCGCTGGGACCTGGAAGAGTCCAGATGTGGAGCTTAGCTGAGCAGCTGCAGCTCCCCTCCCTTAGCCAAAGGCTGCTAACTGGAGAGCAGCCTCGAGCTCGTCCGCTGCTGGTTCTGGCCCCGACCGGCGACCTCCATGTCTGTACCGTTCCAGGGACCTTTCAGGCTAGCCAGGTCAACCATGGCTATAAATCACACAAGGACTAAAGAGTAGTTTCCCCCCCAAAGGATTTGGATCCATCTAATTCCAAGATGGTTTTCCACTTTGTCTTAGTCCAATTTGAATCACTTGCGGTCCACGGAAAAACAGTGGGGCTTCTGGATTATCTTTGCACGATGGAGCTTTAACCTGCACAGTTTAATCCCAAGGAATTATTCTCAAGCGGTTTAATAATTTGCACAGTTTTTCTTGGAGAGGTAAAGGCAGAGGTTGGCAAACGTAAAATAAAAAAAAATCAAATCAATCTTTATTTGTTTAGCGCTTTTCATACAAAATAAAAAATACAACGCAAAGCGCTTAAACTTAATAATAACCCAATCATATTATTTATTAAGCATATTTATATGCTTGTACATAGAATACCAGCTATCGTTGTATGTAGTATTTTATCTTATTTAGTTTTTTTTGCCTACTCTTCTTCTGTTTTTGTTCTTGAGCTGTGGTAAGGCACAAACTTGTCCTTGTGGGATCAATACAGTCTCGTGTCCCTGACCTGTTAACAGGTAACCTAATCGGGTGCAGCTGCTCTTCTGGCCTTTTGCTGTTATGAAAGGAGGCGTGCCCAGACTTTTTAAACGTCTTGCTGCCATCAAATTCAAATTGAGCTAATATAATTCATAAAATGTCTTGTAAAAAAAGTCTCTTTCAACATTTGATATATTTTCTTTGTCCTGTTGTGCGTGAAATGTATGGAAAGTGGGGGTTGTAGTTGAGAGCTGAATGCAACATGAGAGGTGTATTTCTCTGCAGCTGTAAACGTGCTGCAGGAGGTGTTGCTGCGCTCGTCTTGTGGTCGAGAACGTCACATTAATACGATGATCTTGTCCACGGAGACGGGGGTGAGTGGTGCACTGTTGGAGATGCAGATGTTTTACAGAGGGGTTTTTAAACTCGTGATCAATGACATCACAAACCACACAGAACAGCAGAGCTCTTGACTTTTTCATCGCCGACATAAATAGTAACTGAAATGGAAACTCCAAACAGATGTCAGGATCTGTGGTCAGAAGGGCATGGGTCTGGACAGGTGGACATGCCAGTGCTGGGCTCATGTAAGAAGTGAGCAATAGTGCCATCCAAACGAAACACACATCTGAGGGGAAAATGTCCCGATCAATCAGAGCAGCGAACACGGTGACATATTCAGAGCAACGGAAACAAGTCAACGGGAGAGTGATTTGTGTAAAAGAGTAGATTAAACTGTTGCCAGCCTGATGGCGAAACGGAAAATACATCTACCTTTGAAAGGAATGACCACTCTGTGGTCATCGTGTTTAACCCACCCAGCCTCTCTCTACAAAGATAGACTATCGATTGGCTCCCCAACACTTTTGGGTAGAATTGATGAGCTCCAAGAGGTGATAGATTTCTATGATTATAATATGGCTATTTGGGCTGTTGATCATACTCTCCGAAATCTCTGGGTTGGCCATGAAAGGTGTGGAGACACCCCACGTTCGATGATCTTGTACATGAGGCCTACCAGGGGCCTCGTGTACGAAAACGGTGCAGAAATATTCAGAAACTGTGCGTACGCCCAAATCCACATACGTTTTAATTTGAACTTCAAAACCAACGTGAAATTGAACTCGGGACTCGGGAGCACGACACTCTTCCCTGTCTCCTCCTCCAAGGAGATCCGTTTGAATATGATGAGGTATGAGATAAATATCCAAACAAAAACAAACCATGGACCGTGAGCTGGAGACCCTCTGGTCAAGAGTTCAGTCCAGGAAAAAGAAATTATTTGGCGGCATTTCCTCCGATTTAAGCTGTAAAAATAAACGAGTAGTTGTGTTGACCACATTGCATTATGGGTGTCGTTGTTCCCTGAAGAGTTGATTTTATTGTGTTCAGCATCATTACACTCTTTTATCATGTTTGGGTTTAAGAGCCAACACCAGAACTGAAACTGGACCAACGACAGCTCCTCGTTCCAGGTTACTACACATTTATTATAAAACTACATAACATTAATGTTCTGTTTTATTTTAAAAAGACAACTTTAGGGAACCAATTCTTTGCTGCAAATTGTGTTTTAATGTCTACTCAGACACTGTTATGGGATGTTTGAAGGATCTGGCTTTTATCTCCATTAGTCGTCCCATACGGTCGTCATAGCGACTGAGAGACGTCCGACCCGTCAGCAGCTCCTGTTGAAGGGTTCATGTTGGTCGGAACCAGTTCGTCGCTGGGACCAGATCAGCAGATCCAGAAGGATCCTCTCGTGACCTAAATCAGCTGATGGTCCAGCAGGTCAGCTGGTCCCTGAAGACACGTCCCCTCCAAACTCGTCAATGTCTTCTAGTTGGACCAAAGTGTCCCGAGTCGACCAATTATGGGACTTACGCAGTCGTTTCTAGGAAAACTAGATAATTTATAACTGATGTCATGTGACTTGTTCTTCATTAATCTGATCATCAACAGTCTTCATCTTGTTGATCGGCGTCTGTGTTCCTCTCAACCATCACTGATGTGTCTTTATGTCTTCACGAGACACAAACCCAAAAAACTCATCAGTTTTCTCTGATTCAGGTTGCAGCTTCACTTTAATGAGGTCAGACAGGGTTTTCTTTCCTTGACTTGAGTCCCAACGTGACGGTTTTCTCTCAAACCCCTCTTGACTTCAGCAGATCTAGCGGAACATGTTTTGGTGTGTAAAGTACAAGTTTCACTACTTTATAGTTGGTTCTGTTGACTGACACCAGTGTGTAGCGGCCCCAGCTCTTGTAGGTCTTCAAAGCCGCTCAGAAACTAGGCCTGTGTTGAAAAAATCGATTTCCCAATTCTAAATCGATTTTCATATTGATTCCTAAAAATCGATTCATATGTCTAAAGATCTTTTTTTTTTTTTTAATAAGTGTTAGGTTATAATTGCATAAATTGTCTATATTTCATTACTTTATATACTGTCTTGGGGTTACATTTGCAAAAAATGCTAAAAACCAAATACTCAAAAATTAGAAACCAAAATAGACTGAAAATGGAACAAATTAAAATGGAATGTGGGAAAAAATAAAACCGATTTCATCCGTCTCTGTTTGGTAATTCTGCCCCACGATGTTTCTGAAAGCAGTTCTATCAGCATTCTGGGAGGTGATTGGTCCTTACAGCATCATTAGCTGCAATACTTGCTGTTGAATCTCAATATAATACTAGTAGTAATATGTTGCAGAACTACAGTCATATAATTCATGCAACAGCTCAAAAAACAGTTTTAATAACACTAACCCAAATCAATATCGGAATCAAATCGAATCAAATCTTGATAATCGATTCTGAATCTTAAGAATCGGAATCGAATTGATTCTTGACATTTGAATCGATCCCCAGCCCTATCAGAAACCTGGAGGTGATGAAGAGGTTCATGTACAGTACAGGTCGGTACCGTGACCCAGTCATTGCTTCCAACCAGAACCATTTATTCAACTGGGACTGCAGATGTTGGGATAAATCTGGACTTTGACCCGTTCATGAAGGTCAGGAGCTGTTCCACCACCTTACCGCAGCTCAGGCGGTTCGTCCGTTTATCTAGAACGATGTGAGCGATTTAGACCATTGCTGTCCATATGAACATGGTCCTTGGATGTCTTGACCTCAGAGCCGTAGTAAAGCCACTGTATGCAGTAAAGTAGAGAGCACATGGCGCTGCTGTGTTGATGGGAGAACAAAGACACTACTGTAGCACGAGGGAGAACGTAGAACCAGATGTGCTGGTGTTAGAGTGGCTTTAAAATGGGACAGTTATTTTATTGAGTTGGTCCAAACCTTTTCTACTGGTCCGGTTCTGGTTCTTCAGTAATTAAAGTTCTGTTGCTGTGAGTGGTCCTCGGGCTGAGCGTGGGTCGGGGCGTGGTAGATGTTAACCTGTTGGATGTTTGTTTCCATAGAAACTGCTTGAAGCTGGTATCGAGGTGCCGGAGGCTGACAAGAAGGGAGCTGCAGTGAAGGCGGAGAGCAAGGATCTAAAGGCGGAGCTGAAGACCCTGACGGAGGAGCTGGAGGCCACCAAGAAAGGTGAGGAGGAAGGAGCATTAGAGGACGGGGGGGAAGGAGGGGTGAAAGGATGAGGATGACGTCTTCTTCTCCTCCTGCAGCTCTACAGAAGTCAGACAGTGATGTTCGTGCCATGAAGAAACAGTCGGAGAACCTGACGGTGGAGTACGACAGACTTCTGGAGGAGCACAGCAAGCTGCTGGTAACACACACACACACACACACACACACACACACACACACACACACACACACACACACACACACACACACACACACCAGTGCTGGCCCGGCTGGGATGCTCCTGCAGCTTCGAGGAGACTCTCCCCTCACTCAGCCAGTAGTGCAGGGGTATTCAACTAGATTAGGCAGGGGGCCACATCTGCAAAAGGACTGTATGGAGCGCGCAGGCGGAAAATTTGGGGGTTTTCAAAATGTATTTTGCACTCAAAGACGAAGATTTATGTATATAATAATACATTTGTGCACAGGAATAAGCATGAGAATATATCTATCTAGTTTACATATGAATTATGTATTCATTGTCTCCAGATTTAGTCATTGTGAGTGTTAAATATAATATTCAGATAAAGAAAAAAAATTTCAGGCCAATCCTAGAAGCCTAATGATGTAAACAAGTACTCTATACAACGTTATAGAGGTTAATAACAAATAATGTGACGAACATTATCACTATGCAACACTGGCAACAAATCCAAAGTAGTAAAAACATCTCCAATAGAGATTAACATGTACAAACACTGTCCAATGAATCATTAACCAACTGAAAAGGCTACCAAGCATCTTAAACTTTTAGTAATGAACAAAATGCGATGTAAACCATGTTAGTTTCACTTACTTCGTCACTTCCGACCAGATATATAAAATGATTTAATATATATTAAAAACATTAATAACTAGGTATGAATTATGACCAGGGGCCACATAAAAACTCCTGGTGGGCCACAAGTGGCCCGCGGGCCGCCAGTTGAATATCCCTGCAGTAGCGGCTCCTCCACGTTACCAGGCAACGGCAGCAGTGTTGGTTGAGCGGCCAGAGTCGGGTGACGGAGGTCGTGATTCTGTCCCTCCAGCCGGGTTCTGCCCTCCACCCACTGGCTGAAACCCCGGTGGGAGTGTTTCTTCTCCCGCCGCGTCTCCAGCTCTTTGTCCAGCCTGGACTCCTCGCGCCTCCGCTCAACCTTTCTGATGGGGTTCACACAGCTCTCCTGGCGCCCTGCTCCACCGCCACGACCTCCCAACGGTGGAAAAAAGAAACGTTGAACGCAGTTTTGTGCCTTTGCGCCACTCGCACAGCAACAGCGGGGCGGAGTAAAGAGTCACGGGGGCGGAGCCAACCGTCTGTGGACAGTGACCTCCCAGAAGTCTCTGGGTCATGCCCGGGTCACAGTTGAACACGAGGACGGTTGGAGAAACGGACGTGAACCTGCCGTTATTTTTGGAAGGACCCTGTTAAATAACCGTTAAGTTTTAAGGACAATTTTTGAAGTTTTGCACCAAGGGGCCACAGCGCGTGGCTCTTGGAGCCCCCGGTTCTTCACAGTTGGGTTTATCGACACGAAGACCCAACTCAACTACTGCACCAGAGCAGGCCCCCAATGCAGCTGCTGTTGAGTTGCAGGTTGATTCTGGTGGTTCTGCTGAAACTATCAGAGCGACGCAGACCTTCAGATTATTTACACTGGTGACGTACACAAATAATAAAGTCTGAAATCAGTGAGAAACTCCTGGGTGGCTGTAGCTGCTGCTCATGTTTATACGTGCCACTGTTAAATTTAGCTGCTGCAGTCGCCGTGTTTGAGTGAAACAGCAGCTGATCCACCTTAAATATCACTCTCTCTCTCACACACGCACACACACACACACACACACACTCCTGTCAGGGGTGTCAGTTTCCACAACTGCTTCTGTTTTGGATGTAATTCAGGTTGAAGAAAACATAAACACGCCTTTCATTTACACGCCGGCTAATCAGCAGCAGCTGCCGGCCGCGTTTATAACCTCGGTTCTGGTTCCGAGTTGGTTCTGGCCCCCGACCTCCTCCCGTAACTTCCTCCCACCGCTGACTGAGGACGCTGAGATCTTTGAAGCAATTTTTTACTTTTGCAGTTCACCAAACAGAGAAAGTTTCTAAACGACCAGATTCCACCAGCTCAGCTGCTAACATGCTAACCTGCTAACCGTTTCCAGTTTGGTTTTCACTGCATGAGTCCAAACAGATCTGGAACTGGAAGACCGAGTCCTACTTCTGCTGTATCCATCTTCAGTTACTGTGATTACATGTATACTTGTATACTACCCGGCGTGTTTATCTGAGCGGTTTGTTCACGTGTCGTTGCTGAGACTAGAAAAGAGCCTCGTTAGTGGAGCTTCCTGACATCTGTTTCTCTGAACTTTCAGGCAAACGGCGACAAGAAGTCGGACTGAGGGTCAAGAACTTCATCTTCATCACCGTCCTCAAACTGTCCACAGGCTGGCCGATGTCGCCGGGCTGTGATTGGACGATCATGCTGTCACGTTCCTCTTCTGTCTCCGTAACTGCAGTTTCTGTTTGAGTTGTCTGGTTTCTGCTCTGGTTTCCAGCATTCCCGCTCTGGTTTCCAGCATTCTGCTCTGGTTTCCGGCATTCCCGCTCTGGTTTCCAGCATTCCTGCTCTGGTTTCCGGCATTCCCGCTCTGGTTTCCAGCATTCCCGCTCTGGTTTCCAGCATTCCCGCTCTGGTTTCCAGCATTCCCGCTCTGGTTTCCAGCATTCCCGCTCTGTTCTCCGGCATTCCCGCTCTGGTTTCCGGCATTCCCGCTCTGGTTTCCGGCATTCCCGCTCTGGTTTCCAGCATCCCCGCTCTGGTTTCCAGCATTCTGCTCTGGTTTCCAGCATTCTGCTCTGGTTTCCAGCATTCCTGCTCTGGTCTCCTGCATTCCTCGAATGGACTCTAAATGTGCTCTGCTAGAAAAGACAAGCGTCATTTCAGAATAAAAGCATTGTCTTTCATATTAGACACTTTGGATGTTTAGGTTTAAACGTCCAGAAATGAAAGTGAACAGTGAAACTGTAATTTCTGCCGGACGTCTCACGAACATGAATGTTTTGAACCGGACCGCCTCCTGGGATCAGAACTCCAGTGTCTCCTGTGGTCTCTCTTTGTGGACTGTGATCTTTTTTTTGTTTGAAATGTTCTCTGAAGTCGCTCATGACTGTTGCGTTAAAGGCGTCAGGGAAAGTCCTGAAGATGTTTTCTGCTCTTTCGCCACCAGACCTCCAGTACAGACGCTAAATCACAGAAAAGTGGCGGTCTGGAGTTTCGCTGGTGTAACTGATGGTCTCTCTTTTCTGTTAATAAACATGCTCGTCATGCACGACTTCACACGTTTAAGGAGTTTTTTGTTTTAAAGTGGCTGCAGTTACTAGTTCAGCATGTAGAAGCTCTGAACTCTGTCCATCGTTGGTTCCAGGGCCTGCAGAGCTTCAGAGCTGCAGGAAGCCTTTATTTTTAAGGGGGGTGGTTGTAGTTTCCACTTGTCTGTTGGCAGCTGAAACGGTGTAACATGAATCAACTAAAGTTATCGGTAAGCCCCTCCCCTCAAACAGATGAGCCAATGTCTGTTTAGCATCAGTTCCACAGGGACCAGAACACGGATGTCTGAGGGTTTCGGCTCCGAGCAAAAACACCGGAAGATCCCGAATTCTCAACTGTTTTGTGAAGGTTAAGACAATAAAAACAGTCACCTGCCTCAACAACTCGTCCAACAAAGGCAACTAACGTGGTTTACAGACGGCAACATGAAAGATAGAAGAGGGAAAAAAAAAAACACAAATAAAATCACAGGTACATTTGGTCAGAAAAAGGAATAAAACGGATCCTAGAACAGATGAATAAAACCAGTAAAATGAAACTAAAAGTAATGAAATAAAGATCAGACATGTCTTCTGGCTCCATATTGTCCACCTGACGACGAGACTGTGAAGTCGACCCTGCAGGTAACAGAGCCAGTGGAAGGAGCTCAGACCAGGGGCCTGTACTACGAAGCGGGATTTGGGGTTAGCGAGGTAACTTCAGGTTTAACCCTGGGTTTTCAGGACTACGACGGTAGTTCACTTCTTAGCGGGGCACATCGCCATGGTAACTTATGCTGAACAGCTAACCTGCTCCGGAGCAGGTTATGTTCGAGATACAGATCGCCGGGTGTAAAAGCACCGCCCACTGACCAATCAGCTCTCTTGGAAAATGACATGCCCTTTCGAAGAGAATCCAGTGGAGCTTGGTGCGCGGATCGTGAGAGGATCCCTCCGAAGAGAACGCGTATTCAGGGACCACCAAAACCCCTTTGCTTTCCCTGATGAGTACCTGTATAAACGATCCAAAAAAAAAGGAAAAAAAGAAAAAAGAGGTGGAGGAGAAAATAAAAAATAAATCAATCAATGAATAAATAAAACAAATCATCACCCAAAATCCGATGTACAGTCAATCCAAAACTAATACCAATTAAATAAATAAATCAAGAAGAAATGAAAAAGAAGATGCATTTGTATGGGGATAGCAAAAAAGGGATTTTCAATTTCGTCCCTCGAACATTCTGAGAAGTCACTTTAAAATACTAAATACCCCCCTCCTGAAAAAATAAATTAAATAAAATAAATAAAAAAACCCAATTCTTTGGTACAGCATCAGCACAAGTTATCGGTCAACAACAATAGTTATAGAACCAATATATACAGACTGTCTCAGAAAATTAGAATATTGTGATTTTCTGTAATGCAAACACAAAAACAAAAAAATGTCATACATTCTGGATTCATTACAAATCAACTGAAATATTGCAAGCCTTTTATTATTTTAATATTGCTGATCATGGTTTACAGTTTAAGATTAAGATTCCCAGAATATTCAAATATATGTTTATATCCCTATGAATTTACGCATTTATACAGTCAGCGATCTTTTGCCAGCTGTCTTTCCTGCATTTTGCAGCTGCAACTGTGTTGCTTTTTGCCTGTATTATATGCCTATACTCATCATATTTCCGTAAAATTATTGTTTGCTCTTCGCTACTGAAATAAGCGGCTCTGACAGCGGACTTCTCCATGCTTGCGATTGGTCATGCGCTGAAAACACCGCCCCTTTTATGTGCACGCGCTCATATCCAGATTGGAGAAACCTGGGTTGATATACCGAGTTGATAACCACCGTCGTGTGACCGCTTAGCGTGATTGCAATTGTCCCGCTTAGTGAATCTGGATAAGGAAAAGATATCCTGGATATGTTGAACTTGCTTCGTAGTACAGGCCCCAGGACTGGTGTGTCAGCGTTCCTGGTTCTTGTTAGAACTCCGGCAGCAGAGTTCTGGTTCAGGTGAAGACCTGACAGAAGTCAAGTCTGCTGGAGGTGAAGACGTGGAGGAAGTCCTCTAAATCTGGACCTCAGATCTCTGACTCTTCATGTTTTTGTTTGAGGAGATAAAAAAGGCTGTTTTAGTCTTAGTGTGGCTGCAGGTCTGTGGATTCCAACCCCAGGTCCTGAAGGATGTATAGTTTGTGTCTTCAGCATCACAAGATTTCTTCTACTTCACTGAAATTAGTTTCTGATGGCCGGAAGGTCAAAGGACCATTCCTTCGTGTTAGATCATCGAGGTCACCTTAGACCAGGTCCTGGCCAAGAACCAAGAAGTTCTACTGCTCAGACCTGGATTAAAAGATCCCTTAGACAGTTAACACCAGATAAAACACCTGCTTTGGTTTGTAAGACCGTTATTCTGGTTGTGAAGATGTGAGGCTCTAAAGGGGAAGGTGTGGGGTTGGAGTCTGTCCACCTGGACGTGTCCGGCTGTTTCAGAGGTCGTATCGACACTGGATCTTTCTTTCACCTACTGGCTATTCAACCAAGTTGAGAAGGTCGTGGTGACCTTTTGTGACACATCGCCAAACATCTTGAACGTTGCTCTCCCTTTAGTCATTGAGATTTGTGACCAGGAAATGTGAGGCCCACCTGCTCGTGACTGAAACTCAGGGATTTTTAATTTTTCTCCGGGGGTTGTGCTCTGGGTCGGAAAAACAGCTGGAGATGGAGATGTGTTGTAATAGACGCTGCTCTTGGAAAAACTGACATGGATCTGAAGAGAGGATTTAAAACACCTTGTAACTTTATTCAGATCATTTTCAGTGTCAGAGGGTTGATTTTGAGAAGTTTCTAAACGGCTTCTAACACTTCTGATGGGACTCAAGAACCATTCCATTGGGGCCGGGTCCAGACCCGAGGTTCCTCTGCCGACCAGGGCCGGTCCAGGCCTTAAAGGGGACCTATTATGAAAAACACATTTTCTCTTGCTTTAACATATATAAAGTGGTCTCCTCTCAGCCTGCCAACTCAGAGGAGGAGGAAAGCAACCAAATTCTGCAGTGTCTGTACAGCCGCCCGGAACATCCTCCAGTGTGATGTGGATCTACGAGCCGTTCAGATTCTGCTCCCGTCGTTACGTAACCAAAATGCGATTTACATAGGTTGGCCTCCGATGCGTGAAACCACGCCCACAACTAACTCCGCCGGCCGGGGCTTCTGCCATTTTTCCGTAGCGGTGTATCGTGTCATTCAGGCAGCCAATCAGCACAGAGCCTCATTATCATAACCCCGCCCACTCAGAATCCCGCATAGATAATGAGGTTAGAGAATGGGAAGCTAAAGACATGGTTTAGAGGCTGAATTTCTAATTTATTTAGCAAAAACAATCAAAAGCCTGTTTTTAAGAAATTCAAGGCCTGTTTAAAATAGGTATTAGATGCTATAATAGGTCCCCTTTAATTACTGTAATAAAGCCCGAGGGATCAGGTGGGCTTTCCCTTCCCTGCGGCTGCAGTCCGGGGGAAGCTCCTGCACGGCTCCAGGTTGAAATGGCCCCCACTACACCGTATTCTCTGTCCTGCTTTGTGAATCCCTGCCACCAACAGCTTACTCTGTTAAAGGAAATGTAACTGTGACCCGATCACTACGCATTGAGACGATCTAAAGACGCTTTGGTGTCCAGATTATCTCTATTCACGCACCTTTGGTGAAAAACCACCTCCTTCAGTCATTTCCATTAGACCACGACGAGGGCAAAGGCGCTGTTAAGGACCAGTATGTTGATTGATTGGCTCTGAGCCAGTACATTTGGTTTATGTAGGACTCACCTCTTTGGCTGTTTGCATTTCTTTTATTCATCTACTGAAAGTTGTTCAGGACTTCAACCCCGAGGTGGTTCCCAGGGGAGACTGTGAAGCAGACTCCTGATGCTCAACAAAGGGCTTAAAGATGCGCGTGCTGCACAATAAGTGAACTTCATTGACGACTTTAACATTTTCTGGGAACACAGACATATTTTTAAGGCAGATTTGTCTTAATAAATATGGAGCAGAGCTGTTCACATCAAACACTCTTTATTCTGTGAATCAGATACCAGCAGCCTCCACCAAGAACAGGTGGCGAGGAAATCAACTGATGGGACGGCGTCCTGAAGGACAACTGCTCCTGCTGACCACAGGACCCCAGGAACTCCAACTCCTCCACTAACGGTTCCTCCAAGCTGCTGTCATGATCCGTCTCCTCAGCATCTCAAGGATGACGAGGCTGTTGTTGTTCAGAACGTCCCAGAAACAAAAGTGCATGTCCAGGTGGTAGTGGTTACCAGCAGGGACTATTTCCAGGAAAAGCTTGGGCCCCCTATAGGAGAACATCGTAAAGTCTCTGCTGATAAGTCACAGAAAAAGAAAACATACCAAGATTCGAAACAGAATACAAACATTAACACTTATTCCTTCTCAAGCTCAACTTTCCCCCAAAATAATACTAGTTGCTAAGTAACTTAAACTGGTCCTGTTGAACGTCTGTATGGAAAAACACTTTTCATCAATGATTTCATTACTGAGCATCTTGGTATTATGTTCCTAACAGAAACATGCTTAGATGGAAACAGTTTAGTTTTCTAAGTGAAAGTAGAGAGCACCCTGTTTCATGATTCACTGAAGTGTAAAATTTGACAGGAATCTCTTTCAGCTTACAGGTCATGGAGTCATGTCGAAGAACGTGTCCAGGCCTCCAAAACACAATGCTAACTTTTTCAATGATTTAAATAATGTGGGAGACTTTAACATCCATGATGACAACCCCCAAGACAGAAGGGCTAAAGAACTATGTGCAGCCAACGCACCAGTGGGGCACACTTTAGACTTGATCATCAGAAAGGGTCTTAGCATTTCCAAGGTTTCTGTGACTGATGTGGTCCTGTCTGACCACTTTTTTGTTTTCTTTGAAAGGACCATTTCTATCTACTCAAGTAGCTTGAAACAAGTGATAAAAAAACACCTTTTTAAGGACAACCCAACTGAAACCTTTAACCAAGTCTCCTCCACTCTGTCCTGTAACTCAGTAAATGAACTACTAGATAACTTCCACTCTAAGATTTCAGATATCATTGATCCATTTCTCCCTCTCAGGTGAGGGTTGTCTCTTACCAGTGGGGGATTGTGGGGAGAAAGGCCCCACTGATAAGACGTGAAAAAAGGGAGTGTGGAAAAGCCAGAGGAAGGTGGTGAAAGACTGGACTGCAGGTTCACTAAGATTTCTATAAAGATAGACTTCACAGACATAATCTCCAACTGAGGAATTCAAGGGAAACCTTCTTTTCTGAAATCATCAACAAAGACATCAGTACCAGTCCTTGTTTGCTGCTGGACGGATTACCGAACCCTCCTGTGTCAGCAGCATCTGAACTGCTCTGAGACTGCAAGGTGTTCAATAACATCCACATAAATATAGACTGGAAGAACCACCGTTCTGGTACTGTTGGACCTCAGCGCAGCATTTGACACCATTGACCATGATATATTACTAGAGCAACTGGAGAACTGGGTCGGACTGTCTTGACTTGACTGGTTTGAGTCTTACTTAAAGGACAGGGACTACTTCGTGTCAACAGGTAACTTTACACTGGAATCAACAATTACATGTGGAGTTCCCCAAGGTTCTATCCTAGGACCCCTCCTATTTAACATCTACATGCTTCCGCTAGCTCAGATAACAATAAACAAAAAGATAAGTTACCACAACAGACGACACACAACTTTACATAACAGAGTCCATACAAATGTTGAGTAGATGCAGAGAACAAATCAATGAGTGGATGTGCCAGAATGTTCTTCAGTTGAATAAAAGCAAATATGAAGAAGTTGTTTTTGGACCAAAATAAGATCGTTTAAGAGTCAGCACACAGCTTCAGATATTACAGCTACCAACTAGACTTGTAGTTCTCGAGACCACTTTTTTGTGGTCCTGGTCTTGTCTCGGTCTCGGGTTCTCAGTCTTGCCAGGTCTCGGACTCGGATCATTGAGACACCACACACCAAGGTGACAGAATCTTGTATCACCAGTTCTTCCTCTTGTTAATGTACGGTTTTGTAAACTATTTGTATTTCGCACTTGATTTAATGTTTTGGTGCATCTGCATGTGTTTGTATTTAATTACAGTATTGTGTTTATAACGGCCTTGTTTGAATAAATATATGGCATCATTGGCTTTTGAATAATATTTGCATATCAGTGTAATTGATTAAGCATTAGGTCTATTTCTGGTATGCTGATATACAGTGTAATTTGGCTACTATGATTGTAAATAATGCAAGTTCAAGTCGATAATTGTGTGTATCTTTAATATTTAAAATTCACGTTTCATCTACAAATTTAAGTACAATTTAAATCAGTAATATTTACTGTTCATTAGACTTTTCTGAGTGTCAATCCTTAAAAGCACTGGAGTCAATCCTCCAATAGTGTAGAAATAGCGGTAGTGCAGTCGCTACACATATTTGATCTCAGCTGATGGATGAAAACATTTATAGTGAATTCAATTGTTCAATTGTTCAATTATTCAATTGTCCCCCAGAAAGAGGCAGGAGCCGGCCTTCATCAGAAGTCAGACAGCTGATCCAGAACGCTGCTGCCCCGGTTCTCACCAGAACTAAGAAAGTGGACCACATCACTCCAGTGTTGAGGTCTTGGCTCCCTGAACCTCAGAGAATAGACTTTAAAATACTGCTGTTAGTTTATAAATCACTTTAGGACCAAAACACATAAGAGACTTGTTGTTGCCATAGCAACTATCCAGACCTCTCAGGTCTTCTGGTTCAGGTCTGCTCCGTGTCCCCAGAACCAGAACCAAACATGGAGAAGCAGCATTCAGCTTCTATGCTCCACAGATCTGGAACAAACTTCCAGAAAACTGCAGGAATCCTGAAACACTCAGTTCTTTTAATTCCAGATTAAAACGTATTAGTTTACAACTGCCTTTGACAGAAATATTTAAACCATCTGGATTTAGATTTAAACAATGTTCATTTTAGTACTCAATTGTAACTATAGTTTAAGTCTAACTCTTCTTTATTCTGCCAGTGACTTTTCATATATTTATTATGTAAAGCACCTTGAACTGCCTTGTTGCTGAAATGTGCTATATCAATAAACTTGACCTGCATTCCCTTACCTAAGAAATTCCCCAACTTCCAATTGTTCCTCCACCAACCAGCCTGGACTCCCTAACGAAGGGAGAATCTATGATTTACTCCGGTTAAATGGGCAGATGTAATCCATTAAACCATATGAGGTTTCAGTCACACATGAAGAGGGTGGAGCTCATAAATGTTCCCTCCTCTTCTACACGTGTAACACGTGCACTGATGCAGTTTAAAGCATGACACTATCTCCGCTTGTCTGAAGCGGCGCTGGCCAGACTAGACCAGACTCTGGTCTTCTTTCTCTGAAGCCATTTCTCAAGCTGATGGCTGTAACGCGCTTCCTCCCCAACCGCCGCCTCGGTTGGTGTAAAGCCACCGCAGACTGGGGTCACAGAGGTCCTCTCTTTCTCTTCTCCGTTTAAGTGGAAAGATACAACCCCTCCATCACCACCGATGGAGAAAGGACATGATGTAAAACCTAAGACTAATGGGTCTAGGTTCTAGAAACACATTTATTCCAGTTTAATGTTTTGCATCAACTACGTGACTAAACGGATATTTTGGAATGTTTTCCGTTGGTTAATCATACCGAGATGCAAATGTCTTTGTGGTTCTTTCTGTCTCATTGTGTTCATATTATGATCTGAGATTGTTTTATAAAAAAAAAACGTCTTCAAACACCAAGAAAACAAGTGTGGCTGCCGAAACGTTTGCAGTAACCCTATAGTCAAATGTGCAGGCCGAGTCCCCCGGGAGCAGCCTGAACTTCAGCGTTGCTATAAGCTGACATGCCAGAGGCCTAAAAAAGTTCCCGTCCTGTTCCCGGCCGGTCCTCTGTCGGCAGGTTCAGACGTGAGGTGCTCGGGTCGGCTGTGAAAGCTGAGCCGGTGAGATGCTGCGGAGGCTCGGCAGAGCGGCTCAGACCGGTTTTAATGCCAGACTGCTGTTTAGACCAACAGCTGCCTTATTAAGGAAGAGATGCGGAGGAGGAGGATCTATGTTTAGCCGTGAGATGGAAGACAGAAGACAGCTCAGACGTCCTGCTGCTCCCAATAAACTCTGCTTTTTAACGTTTTTATTTCCTGCTCTGATTATTAACTAACCTGTAACACGCGTCAAGATACAAAAGATGGTGTACTAATAAAGTTAGGTTCAAACATAAACATGCAGAGAGAAACAGGAAGAGATTTAGCTTGAACCTTTTTAAAAGAAAATGAAAGTGAACCAGCCTGAAGCTGCTAACCCAGGACTAACCGGAGGACACAGGTTTGAGTCCTGGCCTCTTTGCTGTGTGTCCTTCTCTTCTCGGTACCTCGTTTCCTGTCAGGGTATTTTCAAAAAAATGCCTCAACCGTCACAAGATAAATCCTGCAGCTCCTCGATTACAAGCTCATGTCTTCTGCCGCTACTTTATGCTAACAGGATTTATCACCACACCCCTTACCAGGTCAGGGGACAACACATTTGTGAGTCCTGCCTCCTATGGGTTCTAAAATTGGAATAGCAGGTAGACCCTTCAGGTATCAGGTTCCTCTGCTCTGGAACCAGCTGCCAGGTTGTGTTCAGGAAGCAGACACCCTTTACCTTTAAGACGAAGCTTCAAACCTTCCTGTTTGATAAAGTTTATAGTTGGGGATGGATCAGGTGACCTGAAACGTCCCTTAGTGATGCTGCTATAGACCTGTGGTGCGTCCGAAATGCCGTACTAAACAGTATATACCCAAAAAGTATACTTTAGTTCGGCAAACTTTTGAGTAAATATCAGTAGTAAGCATTAATTCGGACGTACTACTCAGAGCTACACGGCACTTCCTGCCGTTGGGAGGGGGAGTTGTTACCATGGTAACAACTCCTGTCACAGCAGTAGCAGCACCGCTCTTTCCCGTTTATCCTGGCCCAAACAAGATGACATTATATAATATTATTATATACGAATATTATAATATTATATAATAATATTATTATACTTAATATTATACTTATGACATATACGTATCACTTAGAAACAAAACATCGCTGCATTGCATTGTGGGAAGTTTCTGCTCGGCTAGTGTCCATCAATCCACACTAATACATTTCTCCGGAATGAGTATGGATAGCGCATACTATTGAGTACGTACTAATGTTTCAGACGCACTAAAAAATCTCACATACTGTTTTTGCTACTCATTAGGGTGGAAGGATGGAATTTCGGACTCAGCCCTGGACTGCTGGGAGACCTCCCATGATGCACTTCTCCCCACTCTTTTACTCCAACTCTATAAATTCCATCATTTGGTATGGTGGAAATTAATTTAAAAAAATGCATATTGTTCATGGAGGTTGTGTTTACTTAAACTTAGATCCACTATGATCAGAGTTCTTGTTTTGTTTTTAACAAAAAAATAAGTATTAAATGAGAGGATAGTATTTTTTGTACATGTCTGTTTGAGTATTTTCAACTGCCTTGTAATAGTACCTAATGGAAGCTTATACAATATGAAAAGTAACGGTCCAATTACAGAATTGTGGAACACCATGACCAGCTCTGATATGTGAGGAAAAGTCCGACAGGTTCTTTTAATCCCAACAGTACCCTTCCCAAACAACATGGAGACAGATCAGCTGTTTGTCATGACATTAGTTTATTGCCATTGGTTTAGTCATTGGTGAATAAGCACAGTGATCACAGCTTTACAGCATGGAGACCCCAGCGGGTCAATGAAACACTGATGGCATCATCAGGGCTCAGAGTTAACGCTTTCAGAATCAACTCTGCGAGTTTTTGGCTGGTGATTCGTTAACATTGAGCCCCGACATTCAATACTATCACAGCTACAGATTAAATCGTTAAGCTACTAAATAGATCATCTAGTCTGAATTCATGGAAGGAAGACTGCGGCTTACAGGAAGTCACAAAGTTACGACAGAATGGCAGACGCTGGGATGAAGGAGGGCGCCATGTGACTGCGTTCGGGCTGGAAACACGAGCATGGCTCAATGTCGGCATTTACAACCCAACTGGGGAAAAATGGTGTTTATTTAAGACCAAAAGTGGAAACGTGCCAGTTACGTGTCTGTGTGGCAGCCTGAACAGGAAGAACAAAAATAAAAAATGTGGCTACTTGTTTCGTGTTCATGTTTGTCACCGACGACCTTCTCAGGACAGTGAGGCAATTCTTTACGCAGATGATGTTGTGATTTCTTAGGAAGCTGATGGCTTGATGGAAGCAAGTTCTGCATTTCTGAGGATCTGATAGCTTTCAGACTGTTGAATATTAAAATACGCATTTTTCCACATTTGACTGAGTTACGAGTATGAACATGTTTGCTGATGATGTCGCACTTAATAATGAAGATGTCAAAAACAGAACTTATCTAAACAATACAAAATTTCCCAGCCAGTATTTGTATGTAGGCGTCTTATAAGTTAAATGTGGACTGCAAACAGGTCGCCTGGGGGTCGTACCTGTGCGGGCCCATATCCACTCTGAGTAGATTTACCTGGATCTTAGGTGCTTTTCTAATGTGGAACCAATGTTATGAAACTAAATGGAACCGTCACATTGTGTCCACTTGTGTCACGGACCCCAGGTGTTGGACGCAGACTTAAGGGTCCATTATAGTGAAACCATAAGGGACCTGTTAGACCACGTCAAGCCCAAGTAGCCAGCTTTAGTCCAGGTGGAGACCACATGGACAAGTGGACTGGGTAGCAGTCACAGACCGTTCTCATTTCTGCGGATGACGTGGAAACGGAGTTGGGAATAATTTTTCTGAAAACAGCGAAGAACCATCAGACCTTTGGACAAACTAAACTGCTAGCATTTACTAGGTGTTTAACGCTCAACATGATGACCGGTGGGGTATTCCCTTTCGTTTCTCCTGTCATCAGACATGCCACAGTTTTGTTTCTTATAGTTTGTTGCAGCTCTATTTTATTGACATCTTTTATGATCGTGTTTTTGATTCCAGCCCAAATGCGTGCACGGCTTTTCCCGCCAGAGGAGAGCGCCCTCTGCTGGTTCCAATGCTGCAACGTCCAACACCAGGTCAGGTTTCATACTCTTGATATTCTCCTTTGTTTTCACGTAGCACCTAGCAAACCTGCCTCTTATGTCAGAAAAATAGAACCAAAAACAACAACACAAGAACATCATGATCTCTTTTGGCATGACTTTGGCTGGAGAAGCTGAAGTGAAAGTTAAAGCTGCTGTGTGACATCCACCCTGACGTCAGCAGCAGACGCTCTCCACCACAGGTAACCAGCAGACTGAAGCTTGTGGACAAAAACCAGATAAACCAGTTAGCAGGAATACACTCGGACCAGAGATGCTGTCCAAGTTTCAACCTCCTTCTGTCTCTATCGGAAGACATTTTTATTTCTTAAACGCAGTGTTACATTTTTCTTCACTCAATTTTTTTTCACAAGTTTTCCCTCATTTTCTGAAAAATTCGCATTTTTTCACAGTTTTTAAAGTTGCTACAATTTAGAAGATTTAGTTTTACACAGAGCAGTAGCAACATTTACACAAGGAAGTTTAAGGATCTAGTTGATCCTAGTGGATCAGAACTACCTTTGTGGAAATGAAATGAAAATCGCACTAAAATGGATCACAGGTTGGGTCTGGTCGGATCAGCTGGGGGTTCAAATGGTTCCTGAGGTCTGAAAATACATCTGAACGTCTGAATGTGAATCCAAAAAACTCAGTGACTCTTAACTCTTTGCATAGCAAGTACATCACCTGGAAGAACATCGCTGTGACATCACTGTGACATCATCATTATGGGGTTCACTGATGATTCACAACACCAGCTGTAAATGCTCATTACCCACGTGTTTCACAGAGTTTGTAGAGAAAAGTGAGAAAGAAGTCACCGGATTCATCAGAAAATATTTCCTGATAGAAAATAAACTTTCCTTCGTCCAACGTACCAGCTTTGTCTAAATATTTTTGATCATTGATTAAACCTCACAGAAAATGGAAGCAGATTTAAATATTGGCCATTAGTTTTTCTCCACAAACAACGCGAGCTGCTGGTTTCCTGTTTTGGTTGAATGACTGTGGTTTGTCGGTTTTGAATCAAAGACGTCATCAGATTTGGGGATTTTTGGCAGACAAGCACACAGACATGAAACATCAACATTAACAAACGCTGTCTTTAGTCTTTTTGTTCTTTAGCTGCAGATGGAAGTCTTTGACCGTCTGACCTCCCAGGCTCCGCGGACGACACAAACATGAAAAAAACAAGCGAGAATACTCTTCAACAGTAAAAGATTCTACTTTTAAACATCAGCTGAACCAGTTTCTACGAAATACTGCTTCAGGTTAGCTGGATTAGTGAAAAATGTGTGGCACGAACGCTGAACGTCAGCTCTGCATTATGATCCCCGTTTAAGTCGGCCATTTGCTGTATACATCACTACAAAAGTTTCTGATCTGGTGCTGAAACACGTTTTTTCCACCTTTATTTATGATGAGTATAGAGAACGTGCTGGTCGTCTTGGGCTCAGAACCTGCTGATTCCTGCAGGTTTATCCTGAAGATCCTGAAGACCAGACGCTGTTTTTGGTGTCACCTTCTACGCTGATGATGTTGTGATTTCTGTTAACAACTGATTTCATTCAAAATTAAACTGAAAATCAAGTGAGTGACTTTCCTGTTTTTCTTTGATCAGACAGATTGCTGTCATTGAGGACTAAAGTAAACCCCTATCATAAGTCAAGTGACTTCCAAACTGGGCTCTGGTGTGCTGGAAAACAGGAAATCCCTCTGGGATCTGCCTGAACTGAGCATGCAGTATCAGAACCATTTGAAGAAAAACTTCTTTTAATCACAGGGTGTAGAGAAATTACGGGGAAAAAACAACTCAGACTTTCTGAATTAAAACCAGTTCAGAAAGTCAAAAGTTCTGATCATTTTCTCCCTCAAATGTTAAATAATCAAGCTGACTAATCAGAATTTGAGTTAGTTTTCTCAAAATTGTTATGAATGTGGAATTTTTCATACTAATTTATGGTTCTAATTTTTTATATTTTTTATTCCTAATGAAGTGGACATTTCTGAAACATTTCTTACAAGTGTTTAGATTTATAAAGCCACAATTTCTGACAGTTTCTCTTAAACTTCATATAGTAGGAAATTAAGTTTTGGAGATTGGCGTTGGACTTTAAGGTTAACAATTACAAGTTTTAGCGCACTACCACACAATCCTGTAGTTTTCCGTTTTTCATTAAACGGCCCTTTTCATTTATTGTGATTTAATATTTTATTTTTAATTTCATGGTCGTCTTCTGTCACCATGTAAAGACGCGTAAATCAAACGAGTGATGCAGCGTTTGTGAGCCGTGGGAGGTCCGAGGGGAAACGCAAATGTTCTTAAAACACACAGAAAAATAGTAAAAATCTAAAATCACCTAAAACTCTGAAAACACTTGAGCACTTTGAACATTAAAGGTCAGAAAAATAAAGAGGAATAAATTCCCTTTCGTGGTGTGTTCAGAGCCACACAAAGTCTCGGCAACCTTAGCGTCACAGCAAACCCGCCAAAATAAAAGCCCCTTGGTGCTTGTTCACGTTAACCGGTTGGACTACTGCTGAAAGGCCTCAGAAATCCAGCCAACGCTCCAAACACACGTCTCACTTCACATCATTGTCAAATAAAGGTATACATCTATCCAATTACTCCAGGACTCGTATGGCTTTCCTCCATCTTATTCACATCCTGACCGTCACGTTTGAAACGTTCGCTGGCACTAGAGAGCCTTCAAAGCTGCAACAGCGAACGGGATGAGGAAATCTGCTCTGAGAAACACTTCCCATGATCTTCTCCTGCACACAGCTGCTGACAGAACATCTGCACAATTATTCTGAAGATCTGAGTGGGAAGTGAGGTGGCCTGAAGCTGAGGACGGCCTGTTGCTGGTGTTTGCCGGCTAAACGTGAACAATCAGCCACAAATCATCGTCGTCATAGTAGCAATCTCATATTGCATCAAACATAGATTACACACAAAGATATTCTAAATATATATATATTTATATATATGTATATATGTGTATATTTGTTATAATGTATGTATCAGCAAAATAAAAGCCTCCACAAAATAAACTTCTGGTTAATTTTACAAAATGTAAAACAAAAACTATTTCTACCATGATTCCTTTTAAAAGTGCGAGCAACATTTTTTCACAACAATGTGAAAATCGATGTAGTTTAGCATATCTTACATTCAAATCAGCATGTTTCCCTGTGATGGGTGGTTGGTGGGGGGTTGCTAGGAGACAGAGTTTTAGACACGCCCCCTCAGACTGCTGGCTGGACCCGTTTGAAACCAGAGCCAATGTGCTGTCAGGCTCTGGATTTGGCGAGTCAAGTTTGGGCTCGGGGTTAAGACAACGACGTAAGGCAACACTGGAGAGCCCCGCGTCCTCCGGCTCGGATCGTCCTCCAACTGACCCCGCTGGCGTCGTACAGTCAGCCAGGACGGCACACACATTGTTGAAGCCGTTGAGGCTCATTATCTGTGACCGCCCTGAAATACAGGCAAGAAAATAACGGTTCTTGTAAACCATTTAGTGACTATGATGATCGATTTGCAAGATCGATTCATTGTTAAAGAACATCAATGCCTTGTTGGTGTATGAAACATTGGATGTCTTTCTGGTGAGAAGTCTAAATAGAACCAGTCTTTGACTTGGTTCCGGTCCTGCTGCCATCAGCAGGTCAGGTGGAGGACTGGATGTCGGGTCGGAGGACGACGGCAGGCCCAAGACTGATGCGACGAGGCAGAGAGAAGAGCGAGCAGGTTGATATTGGCAGCCTGGAGCCCAGTTCTGGGATCAACCCAGCAGGGCGAATATCGACCGTTTGGCACTTGAGTCGACCCCGGGGGGAATGTGAGAATGAAGCCAGACCTGATCCCCACACTGGCCCGGACAGCCTCCTGAGGAGGTCAGGTACGAGCAAAGAGGTTGAAGGTTGGATCCAGCAGGACCTCAAACAGGTGATGGGGTGCACGAGTAAGATGCTGGACGAAGGTTAAGTTTGACATTTCTGCTTGATGTCCAACTCGTTCAGAACTCTAAAAGGTAAACAAGTTCAACTATCAGTTCAAATTACATTTTTTGGGTTATTTCTTTTGTCTCTTTAGGGGGCTTAATGTTTCTGGATCATTTTTATTTCCGTCTGGTTTGAACATGAAGATTTAGTGGTTGATCCAGCAGTTCTTTGGGAACAGCAACTGAAATAAAGCAAACATCCGACATGTTTGGGCCTAATCTGGCCGTACGGCTCAGTCACGGCATGTAGGGCAGACGTGTCCCAAAGTTCACCAACTGGGTCATGCTTAGGTCCAGCATGTGTCGTATGAGCCGGATGCTTCGTAGGAAAGTTCTGACCTGGGATATGAGGTCCACATGCGGCCCGAAGGTGCAAAGAAGATGAAGAACTGGGCCGAGAGCTACGTATATGTTAGATCAGGGGTGTCGGACTCCAGTCCTCCAGGGCCGCATTCCTGCATGTTTCAGATGTTTCTCTGCTTCAGCACACCGTGATAAAAGGAGCTGTGACACCAACAGACCTTGATGACAAGCTGGTGACGACCATTAATTTGAATCAGGTGTGTTGATGCAGGGAGACATCTAAAACAAGCAGGATTGCGGCCCTCGAGGACTGGAGTCCGACACCCCTGTGTTAGATGATATAATAAACCAAAAGAAAAGTGTTGAAGATAGCTGATGATTTTTAAAGTGACTGAATTCTCTCTGAAACCTTCCTTCTAACACCAGACCTGAGCAAACCGAGTCAGCGGTCCAAGAAGCATGGGTCTGTTCTGGGATCAGCAGTTGGAGGTGGTTGTTCACAGTTTTGGCGTTTACAGATGGAAACGAGCACAGCAGAGATAGGATATTGATCCAAAGCAATCAAAGAGACATGTAAAGTGCTTACCAACGGGAGATTGACTTCCTTCCGGTTCAGAGATTGCTGGGTGCTCCGAAAAGATAACTTGCTTTTGTTCTTCAGTCCTGCCACCAAACTCAGACTGAATCGTAGCAGCGCGGCAGCAGCCAAGCAGGTCCAACCCTGATATTTAGCGGCAGGACTGAAGATCTGATACGATGTGAAAGACTCTTGTTAACTTTTTTGGGGTCGGTACGTTTGTCTAGAACTCTGTCTGCCTGGATAAACGGCGGTGATACACACTGACATTCTGATTGTGTGTGTCATGGTTGTTATCAGGTTTTCGTGTATTTGCATATCCAACCCGACCACCCAAAACGAAATAGTCCCACTGCAGGAAGACCCAACACCAAGTGAGACAGACAGGAAGACTGCTCCATCATTACTTTAGAGCTTTGGTTGCCATGGTGATGGTAAAAAAATAGATTGATGTATCGGATCAATCAAGAGAAAGTCAGTAAACCAGACCATGGTAGACCAGGTAGACCGGGCATCGGCCAGGGTAGACAGGGTAAGCGGGGTAGACCGGGGTATGTGGGGAACTCTGGGCGTAGGGCGGGGTAGACAGGGAAAGCGCGGTAGATCGGTGTAGATGGCGTAAACCAGGCATAGGCCGGGGTAGAGGGGGTAGAGGGGGTCATCAGAGACGGAGTGTGGTGGTGTGGGGTCGGCCTTCTTGTCACAGGTGAGAAGGATGGCGTCCAGTCTACATGACGCTCTCAAAGATGATGACCTTGTTTTCATCGGTGCCCGGCGACAGCGAGCCCAGGGACTTGATGTCGGGGGCCATGTACTCCAGGTGGTGGCCGCCCCACACTGGCGTCGTCAGGTGGGCCCAGCGCTGCAAAACAGGGCAGGAAACATCAGCGGTTGGACTGCCGGGGGTCATGTTTTATTTAACCTTTATTTAACCAGGTAGTAGCCCATTGAGATCAAGGATCTCTTTCACAAGGGTGACCTGGCCAGGAAGGCAGCAGCGCACGTCATGTGATCTATGAGAAGGATTATTCAAGCGACCAATCACCTTAAATATTTTTTTATTCAACTTACACGTTTTAACCTGTTCACCCTTAGGGATTTTGGAGGTGAATTTCGCCTAAACAGGCCATTTCAAATTAAATCAACAACATCTCCACAATTATAAAGTTGTGAATGTCCACATGCCTGAGCAAATTGTATTAAACCAAAGGAAAAAAATGAAATTTGTATCCTTGTCTAATTTGTTTTTAGTTTGCACAGTGGAAAACACCATGATAGCAATGCATGTAATTATAAAGACACCACTGACTGCATTCAGCAACTCATTGACTACAACTGTACCAAGTTACATGAGAATAGCTTAAAGCACATAGATTTTACAAAGGTTTTAGTGTGGATAGCACCAGACGGACTCTCTATTTGGGCACTTGGATATACCTATACCTCTACTGTGCCAAAATGTGCAAAATGTGTTTTTTACCTCTTTGAATCTGGCTATAAATACTTTAATGATTTGATGATACATGATTTCGGTAATGTAAAATCTCAATCTAAACATCCCTGCGCTCTGTGGCAGTCTCTCTGTGGGTGTTGCTCTCTGCACTGTGCAACTGTGCGTCACTGATCCAAGATGGCTGCCGTGCTCCAGAGTTTACGCTCAACGGTGGAGGCCTGATGGATGAAGTCTCGTTCAAGTGTAATATCTCGTTTGAATGCCCACGACACGTAGAATGTCAACAAAAATGTATGTAAATTCCCAAAAGCCACGAGAAGTCAACAAAATGACCGGCAGGATATGAAATGACGGCGGATGAAGCAGTTTCACTACTATGAAGGATTAAGCCGTGAATTCTGGTCAAAGAATGGTGTGGATAGACTGAAAATGACAACGAAACGGTAAGGAAATAAAATATACTGCTTTTGGTGGGAATAGCTTTGGGATTTGCTGGTGTAGTGTGTGATGAAAACGCAATCTGATGTGCTGTGAAATGTGAATTTTGGCTTTCTGTTTGTTTTGAGATTGGCACGAAGTGGTCGGCCCAGAAAAGATTATGTTCGGTATCATCATCTATTGTTGCGGCTGTTGCTCGTGTTGGGGGCGCCATCATTGTTGCATATGTATTTTGAAGTTGTTATAAATCAAATACTTTGTTGACAAAACCTACTTGGACTTTTGACATATTGGCTTTGGGGCTTCTTGTTTGAGAAACAGTTGAAAGAAAATATCCTGACGGCACTTGAATAAATTTTTCACACATGAACTGGTGCACACAGCTGCTGGGGGGGAAGGGGTTAAAGTGTCTATATTCTGTGTATTTCTGACGTATCTACAGGCAACATCTGGTTTTCAAAATCACAAAATCAATCTGACATCGTCTCTTTCTGAAGGAATTACAGGCTTATGGATTCATGCTAGGTGCAAAACCACTTAAATTAGATGTCTGAAAATGTGAAGAATATGGAGACTTTAAAGCTCAGGAACCTCTGCAGATGTTCTGTACATCGTTGTGTCCACACGCTTCACCGTGTTAAAGACCAACAGCGGCTTACAGAGCTGGTGTATATATCAGACCATTAGGGTCTGTTGCATTGTGGGCTGCTGACCTCTTTGAAGGTGCCTTTGGCTCTGACGAGCTTGTAGAGGACACTGACGGGAATGCAGAGCATGGAGGACAGAGCCATACACCAGCCGATGACTTCGCCCCACCACGGGTACACGTACGTGTTGTTGTAGGTCAGAGGCTTGTAGTTCACCAGGTGGAAAAAGAAGATGCCCTGAAAGAGAATCAGAAACATCATGAAACTCCAGTCACTGTGTTTTAAAAGGTTTAAAATGTGAAATCTTGGTGAAAACTGGTGTGTGGTCGAGTCTCACCATGCAGACACATGGAGTTATGAAGGACCAGCACCACTTCATCCAGGGGAACGGCCGGTAACCAATCATACGTGCAATGTCGTCCATGAAGCGGTCAGCTCCTGCAGACCATCACCAGCACCAGAAACAGCAGTTTACCACATGAAGACTCGCCTACACTCTCACATTTCTTGAAAATGTACAGAGACTCCAGAGAAACACAGGCCACCAGTCCCAAGGACAAACAGGAGCCTTAAACCGGCCTTCTAGTAAACAGCCAGCAGGAGGCGACTCATGGTAAACGGAAGTTAGTTTGTGCAGACATTTATGAAAGACTGAGACGCCATTCATACCAGCAGTTTGGTAGTTTTGGCTCTGACCATAGAGTGCTGGTTCTCAGTTCTGGTCCTCGTGGGCCCCGGTCCTGCATGTTTTAGATGTTGCCGTGCATCAACACACCTGATTCTAATCAATGGTCCTCATTAGTTTGTCATCAGGGTCTGCACAACTCTGTTGTTGACATCGCTACTTGTATCACGGTGTGCTGAAGCAGAGTAACATCTCAAACATGCAGGACTGCGGGGCCACGAGGACCGGAACTGAGAACCACTGCCATAGAGCAACCTCAGGTTCTCCTTGAAGCAAACGAAGAAGGGTAGTTTGTTTGTTTGTTTTGTTTTATTCACTTTCACACATGTGAATTGGTCTCCTGGAGAAGCTATCAATTCAATTCAATTTTAAGTTTTGTTGGCAGGCGTTGGTCCTCGAGAAGCAGCAGAGAAGTGTGTTAAACTACAGCTCTGCATCCTGGCCTGGACCCTGCGATGTCAGGGAGAGGGTCTAATGAAACAGGCCAAATTACTAGAGACAAGAGCAGCACCATCCCGGGTGGGATGAATGCCGTCTCTTCTAATCAGACCGGGCTTTCCCCAGAACGTTTCCCAATTGTCAATAAAGGCCACGTCGTTTTCTGAACACCACCGATACAACCAGCGACGGAGCGAGAGCATGCAACTAAACATGTCATCGCTGGTCAGATTGGGGAGGGGGCCAGAGAAACCTACGGAGTCCGACATGGTTTTGGCGTAATTACACACCGAGACAATATTCATTCTGGTTACTTCCGACTGGCGAAGACGGGAGTCGTTAGCTCCGACATGGATGATAACTTTACCATATTTACGATTACCCTTTGCCAGTAGCTTCAAATTTGCTTCTATGTCGCCCGCTCTGGCCCCCGGGATACACCTAACTATGGTCTCTGGAGTCGGCTTCACATGTCTGACTATGGAGTCGCCAATCAATGGGGAAAAGTGGGGAAAATCGGTTAGACACATGAAGCGGGTGGTGGTGTTCCGTGAGCCCTTTAAGACTACGCTTCTTCCGAACCGTCACCCACCGGTCCTGACTGGCCGGCTGCTCGGGAGCTGCAGGGGAGCGGCTACCCTCAGCTGCTATGGGCCGGTCCGCCGCTAGCTTAGCCTGGTTAGCTGAGGAGGCTATCGGACTATGGTCAAATTGGCAGAACCGGACCTCTAACTGACTGAGCCTCGCCTCCAGCCCTGTAAATAAACTACATTTTAAGCACTTACCGTCTTCACTAAAGGAGGCAGAGGAATAACTAAACATTTCACACACTGAGCAGCAAAGAGGTGAAACGGTGGGAGACGGAGAGGCCCTGCTAAGATGCTAACGGAGGCTAACGGACAGAAAATGTATTGGTGATTGGTGACAGTGAAAGTTACGGAAGAGAAAATGAGCGAGTGTTGAAATAAAGACAGTAATGTACCAGATATAGTGCTATTTTACCAGAAAACAGTCTAAGTTTAAGACAAAAAAGTCGGGAGAGATCTGTGCCTGCATGCCGTGCAGCAGCAACAGACCGCAACACCAGGAAGTGACGCGATGCATGACGCAGTACGTTACCCAATCAGCAAGCACGCAAGAGCCCATCAAAAGCTTATGGTAGGAGCCAATGAACATACATACAGTAGGCAGGAATACATACATACACTTGCACTTAATACACACATAACACAACAAAACAACATGCACATTATACTAGACTACCACTTACATGCAACGTATCACATTACAAACACTTAACATGAAACATTTTGTGATCCCGGAGTGTACGTTTATGTATATGAGCTTAACAACTGATTCTTTAACTGCCGTTTAAATATGGAGATGGACTGTGACTTTTTAAGGGTGTCATTCAGCTCATTCCAAATCTCTGGTCCCCGACACACAACACTCAAACTTGTTCCCACAAGTTTACGTTTTTTCCCTATAATGAGGTGTTTGTGTCTAGTTTTGTGGGTGTGCTGGGGAACGGAGATTGGGATGAGTTGAGTTAATCTGGGATTCAAACCTGAGACCACCTGATATATTGTACATGCATTATGGAAGTAGTTATATTCTTTGAGTCGAAGAATACCATAGTGGGCAAACAGATGTCGAGTAGGTGAGTTAAATTCAGTCCAAGAGATGGCACGGATAATTTTTTTCTGTAAAACTAATTTTTTTAGATGACTTGGGTATTAGTATTACACCAAATAATATTGCAGTAATTTAAATGTGGTTCAAACAAAGTTTTATAAAGAGTGAGAAGGGCAGAGCGTGGAAGCAGGTGTCTCAGTTTGAAAAACAGACCGACATATTTAGATAGTTTTTCCACAAGGTGATCTATATGACATTTAAAATTTAGACAGTCATCAATGAGGACCCCAAGGAACTTTGTAGAGTTTACTCTCTTTATTTCTTCATCATTTATTACGATCTGAAAGGCCAAATTTTCCATATTTATTTGTTTTTTATTGAAACAAAATAATATATAATTTGTTTTCTTAATATTAAGAGAGAGTTTATTTACTTTAAACCAAATGTCCACTTCAGAGAGCTCATTATTAAGGAGATCTTGGAGTTCATGAATGTTATTATGTGATATAAAAAGGTTTGTATCATCAGCAAAAATGATTTTTTGCAAGACGTTTGAGCAGTTGACCAGATCATTTGTATAAATAATAAAGAGTAAGGGCCCTAAAATAGAACCCTGAGGAACCCCATATTTGATATGTCTATATTGAGATTTGTTGTCATGGATATGTACATATTGCTGTCTCTGTGAAAGGTAACTAGTGAACCATTTAAGAGCTGTGCCTCTGATCCCATAGTGGGTCAATTTGTTTAGCAGTATGTTATGATCAATGGTATCAAAGGCCTTTGAGAGGTCCAGAAACACACCAACGCCATATTCTCCTTTATCTAGTGCATCATTTACCCTTTCGAGGAGATCAAGTACAGCCATACAGGTAGTGCTTTTTTTTCTGAATCCATACTGAGATGGTGTAATTATATTTAATTTATTAAGATAATCATTCAGTCTATTGTAAACAACTCTCTCCAGTATTTTGGAGAATGTAGGTAGTATTGATATGGGGCGATAATTTTCTCTGTCATTTTTGTCACCAGATTATATACAGGAATGATTTTAGCTATTTTGGTCATTACGGGAACAATACCTGTAGATAGGGAGAGATTGAGACAGTAGGCCAGAGGCTCGACAATTATATTTGCAATAGATTTTAGGATTTTACTATTAATCTCATCCTCACCTGCCGAATTGGAGCTTTTCATAGCCATTATAATGTTTAAGACTACATTTTTATCCGTTGGTTTCAGAAAAAAATAATTTATATAATTTTCTGTCAAGTATTGCTTAAATGACATTCCCTGAGGTTGACTAATCTTCCCCGAAAGGTTTTCCCCTATAGAAACAAAATAATTATTAAATTCATTAGCAAGATTTGTGCAGTTATTATTAGCAGAATCAGGAAGCACGGTGTGTTTCTGGCCCCTATTCAGGACATTGTTTAGCACCGGCCAAGAGCTGAAACTGTATACAGGACTGTCTCAGAAAATTAGAATATTGTGATAAAGTTCTTTATTTTCTGTAATGCAATTAAAAAAACAAAAATGTCATACATTCTGGATTCATTACAAATCAACTGAAATATTGCAAGCCTTTTATTATTTTAATATGGCTAATTATGGCTTACAGTTTAAGATTAAGATTCCCAGAATATTCTAAATTTTTTAGATAGGATAAGCTGTAAAACATGATCAGCAATATTAAAATAATAAAAGGCTTGCAATATTTCAGTTGATTTGTAATGAATCCAGAATGTATGACATTTTTGCATTACAGAAAATAAAGGACTTTATCACAATATTTTAATTTTCTGAGACAGTCCTGTATGTATCCCAAACACAGCAGCAGCTCTAGATAGGAATGATGAAGAAGAAAAGAATCCAGGTTCTGGAATGACCTGGTCAGAGTCCAGACCTGAACCTGGTCAGAGTCCAGACCTGAACCTGGTTGAGATGCTGTGCTGAGTAGACGTTATTTCTTACCAACTTGACACACAATAAAATGTTAAATCAGCGCAATCTTTCTTCAACGACACAGTTACATCAGTTTACAGTGTGTGTGTGTGTGTGTGTGTGTGTGTGTGTGTGTGTGTGTGTGTGTGTGTGTGTGTGTGTCCTACCGTAGACCCAGGCGACCACTATGCATTCCCAGAATGCCTGCCACAGCAGAGTCATGCCGCTGGCTGAGTAGTAGTCGAACAGCTGGAAGACGTACATCCCCCCCTGCAGAGACAAACACCAGCGTGTCGGTACTTCCGGTTCTGGTCCGGTCTGCGTGTTCACGTCTCCACACTCACCTGCGTCACCATGGAGAGGTCGATGATGAAGCACAGCAAGCAGCATATCGCCACGGAGATCTCCCGTTTGTAGCGATGGTAGTATTTTCCAGGAAACAGATCCAGGATCCCGGTAACGAAGCCCTCCACCCCGACAAACTGCAGGGACACACAGCGCCAGAGTCAGAGTCCCTGAAGGCACCAGCAGCTTTCATCACACACAAGGACGGGGATCTTCATCTGGACTACATTTGTACCCCTGATATTCTAAAGGTTTCAACATGTTTGATGCAGTTCTTTTTTTATCTGGGCGACATGAAGATTTGATTCAGCCTACATGGATTTACCGTTGCGGCCCTCAGCGAGTCCTCGAGGCCCGGCGAGGGCCTTTCAGAGGTGGGTGCCTGTCTGGTTTGCTCATTTGCTCGTCTGGAGCAAACGTGTCTCCATGTCTCCGCGTCTCGCTCCGTCTGGCGGCTACATGTAACGTTGTTTCTGGGCCGAACCGGTGTTGCTCAGGTGTCGCTGGCAGTTTGGGGTGTTTGTCATCAGCTGATTTTGGTAGAGGAGTTTCTGAAGCAGCTGGAACATCAGCACCTGGTCTGAGTTTGGAACTGACGACCATGGATGAAGTTGACAGGTCACTCTTCAGGTAGTTTTCAGAGTGTGCTGAATCAGAACTTCTACTCCCACTGAAGTACCGAGCTACTGTATCTTCTGGTCCAGTCCAGGTGGTTTCTGCTGCTGAGACCTCTGACGCTGAAACGCTCCACATGCAGGACGGCGTGTAGCATTCACACGCACACAACGCCCAGATTCCTGTCCACGTCACCTCCTCGGACCAGTTCAGGTCTTCAGGTCTTTTCAACAAAACTTATTTTGATGAAGCGACCTGAGAAAATGTGTTCCCGTATGTTTCAGCGAACAGACCCGTTTGGGTTTCATCTGAGCTGCTTTTGGCCCGTTTAGCTCGCCAGACACAAGCTGGGCCTAACACGGCTCATGGCTTCGGTTCTCTGGGCCTGATGTGGTCCAGATGACATAAACCGGCTGTATCCTGGGCTGAGGTAAATGAGATGGACGGATCTGAGTTCAGGCAGCCACACGGGCAAAAGACCTGCAGATTGGAACCGTGTTGGGGTTTTTTGTTTATTCCTTTGTCTCTTTATCAGCCGTATTAAGAGAATATACATTACTTTTAGTCACGTTGCTGCGAACACAGAGACAGATGGGGTGCATGTCTTGATCGACGAGTTCTGGTCACCTGACTGTCGAGTCCGAGCAGCAGCAGCATGAAGAAGAAGAGCGCCGCCCAGAGCGGAGCCACCGGCATCAGGCTGACGGCCTTCGGATATGCGATAAAGGCCAGACCTGGACCTGCAACACACACACACACACACGGGCTTGAACACACGCCTGCAGAAGTGCACGATAACAGCTGTTTGAGCTTCGTCCCCTGTTCATGTGTCCAGATACAAACGCTGTGCTGCGTTTGTTTCCCGGGAAGGACGATGTCACAAGAGCAGCGACCACACGTCGTCAGTAGGTACGATACACATTTATCTGTTAAACAATCCAAACAACATCGTCTTTTGTAACTTTTACTTGTATTTTAAGACTGAAAACTGCACAATAACGTGCATCTAAGTGCTTGGTGGTTTGTATTTTGCAGTTTGAAATGATTGAAATAGTTTCTGAGTGATTTGTAGGACGTGTGATGAATGAAGCAGCTCCACAGATCTCAAGGAAGCTGGATACCTTCTTCATCTGCACAGCTTTCATGTTTTATACAAGTCCAATTGTACAGTAACACAGGTGTAAACACTCTGAGTCATTTACATAAATGTTGACGTGCAGCTTCAGTGTTTGGTAGATGTTTTTACGACGGATGATGTTCAACATGTTAAACTCCTAAATGTACGACGATAACATTGGAGGGTCATCAAACCTCAGGACTCGTCTAAGCAGTCTCAACTTTCACCGCTGGTTCGGCTGGACCCCCACTTACACTCTAAACCTGGACTAAACCTGGACTAAACCTGGACTAAACCTGGACTAAACCTGGACTAAACCTGGACTAAACCTGGACTAAACCTGGACTAAACCTGGACTAGACTGGACTCTGTTCCAACTATGGTAAACCTGGAGTTTGTTACAACTAAACCCGGAATGTGTTCTAACCTGGACTAAACCTGGTCTCTGGTCCAACTAAACCAGTTTTCTGTTGTGATTTAAATTTTGGCTCCCAACAGTCCGACTAAACCTAGACTCTGGTCCAACTAAATGAACGTAAAAAAATCTTGTACAAAATGTTTTTTTTTTAAAGATCAGGCTTAAATATGCCAAAGATCTGAACACATATTTTTTTATAGATTGTAGTGTTTTTTATATTTCTTCTACTCTTAAAGGATGGACAGATATTCTGTCTCGCTGCAGCAGACCTCCAACCCTCTTCTCTCCATCTCATTTCTCCACCTCTCCAGCTGTTCTTCGACCTGCTCTCCACTCTCTCCACAGGTCACAGTGTCATCTACAAATATCACTGTCCACAGAGACTCCCCCCTGACCTCACCTGTCAAACCACCCGTCGCCATGGCAACGAGAAGGGCCCTTGATGCAGTTCTACTCCCACCTGGAACACCTCTATTACCCCTATCACAATACACTCAGATAATAATCACATATAAATGTCAGATATTTTTCTTTTTCCCTTTATTAAATAGTATATTTGAATTAAATCTTGCACAGATTTTTTGTTGCTGGATGCTGAACACAGCGTTAACATCAACAGACTGGCCCTCTGTGCCCTCAGAGCTTGTCGTGATTGACACGTGCTTCATCCAATCAGCTGCAGACTAAACGTACCGACACGTTCACCTGTTCTAAAGCTCGTCTGTACAGGAAGTTAACAGCTGCACATGTGTTTCACAGACTGAGACGAGTCACATGTCACCACACATCTCAATAATCTCACACACACGCACACACACACTGAGGCTAAAACTTTAAACCATTTTAAATGTGTCAGAGTTCAGAGTAAAGTAGATTTACTTTTGTTCTTTTTGCAGCGAGATTAAAATTAAATGATTAATGAAACACTGAGGCATCTGCTGCACACATACACACACACATATATATATATACATTAGCGTTAGCAGGGAGAACTGTTCATACGGCTACCTGCCTGCTAACAGACAGTAAACCAGGTTCTGCGGGCTTCATACACACTTTGGCAGCACCTAATCGTTTCATATACATCTTTTTTCACAGACCAGGTGAAGACATAAAGCCATGCCTCCAACAGAACCCGATCCAGAACCAGTCCACATGAAGTCCTGCAGCCTTCTGAGGACAAACTAAATATAAGCACGTTGGAGATGTCACGTCATGTGCTGCAGGGCTATTAATACACCTACAGTTGGCCGGAGACCACACACACGCACACACACACGCACAGACACATACACATAAAGATCAACACTGTCCTCATGGTCAACACAGCAGCCACGTTTCCAAAATGTCAATAAAACACAACCGCGTTTCCAAGTCTGGAGGTTCTGGATGTCCCGGAGGTTCTGGATGTCATGAACTTCTTTCATTTTGGTCGGGTCATTTTTAGTTCTACAATCACTGAAGCCAAAACCTTGTTTACTCCAAACAAAATCTCTCCAACAAATCGTTGCAAGCCCCTTAAAAAGTGGAGCAGACCACGTCTGGGACATTTGTGGGAGGTTTTTGTCCACGAGGTCCAAGCGGAGGAGTCTCGCAATCAGAACTTTAGGATAATTTGTGAAACTATTTAGGAGTTAAGAGAGGCAGTCTTTTTGACCTGCTACATCAGTGTTCTCCAATCCAGGCCCTGGGGGACAACTGCCCTTCTCCAATACCGCTGGTTTAAATGAACAGATGACCTCAAGCTTGTCTTTAAGGTCAACACAAGTCTGACAGTGACCCATTCATCTGAGCCAGGTGTTTGAGCAGGAAACACCTTAAACAGCAGTACAGTCTGTGCTACATCATGAACACAGGGAACACTTCCTGCAGAAGAGACCATGGGACTCTTTTTGGTCCATCATTTGACCTACAGGTGTTCAAGTGCTCCTGTGAAGGAACGTCTCTACACCTTGAATACTGTTGACTGTTGACATCTGTGCACGGTCACCCGGGACCTCGGCATCTTTGTTCTGGGCTCAGATGCCAACAGCCTACAACACAACGCCCCGTCCCTTCATGGAGAACACCCACCACGCTGCCGCGGACCCAGAAACAGTGAAGACGACCTCTACGTGAACATGCAGCGCTTTAGCTCGAGTGATTACCTGATTCAGCGACCTGTGAGATGTCGACGCCCTGCTCTGCTGCCATGAAGCCCAGAATGGAGAAGACGACAAAACCAGCAAAGAAACTGGTCCCGCTGTTGATGAGGGCCAGGATGAAGGCGTCCCTGCAGGAGAGGACACGGGAGGAAAGAGGTCAGGTGACGCCCGGCTTCGATTCGCAGCTACTCAAAGGAGCGACCGACAGGCTGAGGTGGTTAAAATGTTTTGTCCCCCACTCCTCATCTGATCAATCCATCAACATCTGACCCTTCAAGGACACGGATGACAGCACGCGTTTCAGAACTTTGGGGATGAAAGTATTGAGGTACGTTGATGGGAATCCATCTTCTTGAGATGATTGATGCTTAACTTGATCTGGCATGAACAGCTGTGACGGCTCCTCGCCTTCAAGGTCATCGTCCCAGAAGAACTTCATCAAAGAAATTGAATTGAAATTGCCCCTCAGGGATAAATAAAGTTTTTCTGAATCTGAATCTGAATCTGAAAAGCCAGATGTGAACCCCTGGAACATGGGGATGAGTTCTGGGTCTGATAAGAACAGACTTGAGCTGTTTGGACACACGGATGCTGGAGGCTGTCAACCCAAAACCTGCAGTGAAACATGATGGTGGGAGAATGATGCTGTGGGCCTTTCTCCAGGTCCAGACACGGGGAACCTTGTTCGGGTCGGTGGGATCACGAGGATTCTGTTGATCTTCTGAAGACTCCTGTATGAAATCTACTGCTAGTTTAGTTTAAGGTCAGACAAAGACCCAAAACATCCATCTAAACTCATCCAGGGGACAAATGTTCTCTCAGAACCCAGATCTCAGCCCTGCTGTGGTCCGTGGAGGGAGCTCTGAAACCTCCAAGAGGATCTGGGACGGTTGCTGAGATCCCTTAAGAGTTCTTTTATTATTATTAACTAGTGGAGGGCTGATCGTTTTGACCTCAAGTGTGTGTGTGTGTGTGTGTGTGTGTGTGTGTGTGTGTGTGTGTGTGTGTGTGTGTGTGTGTGTGTGTGTGTGTGTGTGTGTGTGTGTGTGTGTGTGTGTGTGTGTGTGTGTCTCTGTGCGTCCTACTTGTAGCAGTCATTGTTGAAGCGGTTGTAGCTTCCTAGAGCGGTCAGGGCTCCGAGGCCGATGGCGTAGGAGAAGAAGATCTGTGTGCCAGCGTCTATCCACACCTGCAGGGTCAGACCTCACAGGTGAGACATCTGAGGCGTTCGCTGCCCAGAACAATATCTGGAAACTACTTCACTTTGTATGTTTAAAGCCACTGTATGTAGTAATACCGCTTCTTCTTCATGGGGCTGTATGGAGCCACCGACATCCTTGTGCTAAGGAGTCTCCAGGACGGTCCGGCATGTCTTGACACGGACAAAAACCCCAATTTTATCTTTAACATTACCAAAATAATATTTTTTGTTTCATTATCGACACATTGTTATTTTTATTGTATAAAACTACTTCTTTTTGTCTTGTCTCCTCAGTGGACGACCTGCAGATCTCCTGCTATCGGCTCATGTGCAGCATCTACTTTTTTGCGCAAAGTTCATGCATCAAACACTTCCTTGAAGACGAGGTGACGTCTGCCTGACGGAGCCGGCGTGGTGAACCTACCTGAGCCTCCTCCAGCTTGGACCAGTCCGGTTTGATGTAGTACATGATGCCCGTGTACGCCCCAGGAAGGGTGACTCCCCTGACCAGCAGGATGACGAGGACCACATAGGGGAAGGTGGCCGTGAAGTACACGATCTGAAAAACACACACCAACACACATCAACACACACACACCTACACAAACACACACCTACACACACACTATGTCTTACAGTGGCTCGGTTCTGCTCAGCTACAAGAGGAACGTCGTCATTAACTCTGACTTCCTTCCTTCCTACCTTCCATCCATCCTACTTTCTATCCTTTCCTTCTTCCTACCTACCTTCTTGTCTTCTACCCATCTTCCCTTCCATCCTCCCTCCCTCCCTTTCCTCTCTCCTTACTTCCTCACATGTTGCATCAGCTGCAGGTTAAGCACCATTCATGTGTTTAACATGACAGTGTGTGCGCCCCCGTTTTCTGAGCCAGTAACTGAATCTGAGTTGCCTCATGAAGAAGAAGATGATAAAGAGGCCCAGCAGCGTTCCCGCTGCTTCTTGACACAAAAAGATGCTGAAGGTGAGCAGCCCCATCTGTGAGGACGAAGCTACGAAAACAAGAAGTCACAGCAGGTACGAAACTGATCTGAGACCTGCTGAGACTCACAACAGACACACACACACGCACACACGCACCACGGCTGGTCCCACATTGAGGCCCGTTTCAGTGAAGTGGTGTGTTTTACCCAGAATTCCACACAGCTACCAGAGGAAGGGTCTGAGGACGCGGTTGGGCCGAATGTAGAGAGCTATTATTTAGCACTGATGCTGCTATAAGCTAAAGGCAGCCAAACCAGGGTATCTCAACATGATTGACAGAAGGTGGGTGTGTTCCACATCTGTTCTGCCCATTTACAAAATGGCAACAAGAAAAGAAAAAGGAAGGGATCAGAAGCACCCTTCAGAAACCTGGGAATGACATCACAGTGGGCTGGTCCAGCTCTTCTTCTAGAGTCTGCGGTCGTCCCTTTGGTTTCTTTTCTTGATGTGCCGATAAAGTTGTCCATTTCGTAAGTCGTTGGCGAAAATACTGAGCAAAAACGAGGCAACAAACCTGCTAAAGGTCTTCAGCGTGTGAACAAATGCACACATCCAGCTATATTTCTGCTGTATTTACTAAGGCTGGACCACACTGCAACTTATATAATGCTGAAGTGCTCTAAAAGAAACGAAGTGCACCCCTTCCATCGGTTTGTGTGCAGACAAAGACACACACGTGGTTCTTGTGTTTATGACCGCTGATCTGTGAATGGACTCTCTCTCTTTCTGTCCCTCAGTGTTTCTCAGGCTCTCTCGCCCTGCTCGGCTCAGCTTTCAGCTTCCCGCTGATGACCGTCAACCCCAAATGTTTCTGTTGGTACTGAGAGCCGTGTGAGCGCTCTGCAACGTTCCTGAGCGTGCACAAACATTAACACACTTACACACACACCCTTGTACGTGCCACATAGTGAGAGCAGCGAAGAGAGGACACTCAGAGCTTCGCCTCACGGGTGACAGCTCCAATGAGACGACACCTCCAGTAGGAACTTTTATACTCCTAACTATTTAGTCACCTGTTTTTGCTCAGTTAAACTCTACAACGCTGCTCAAACAATCAAAACACGCCTCTGTATTTCTGTATAACTTTGACCTTAGATTTTCGTTCTGTCCAACGTTGCTTCAGGTCATTGGGGTTCTTGGACGTCTCTGAAGGTTCATCACAGCATCTCAACCAGGTTCAGGTCTGGACTCTGACCAGGTCCTTCCAGAACCTTGATTCTTTTCTTCTTCATCATTCTTATCTAGAGCTGCTGCTGTGTTTAGGATCCTTTTCTGTCACATGTCCTCACATGTGTCTCTAGAAAACTCTGGTCTACAGAGGACTTCATGGTCCACTCAGGGACTGACAGGTGTCCACGTCCAGACCACCATCCCTCCACCACCGTATTGATGGTGGGTCTGAGGTGGTTCTGCTGGTTTCCTCCAAACATGGTTCTGGACATGAAGACCAAACATCTCCACGTTGGTGTCATGTGTCCAGAGGACATGGTTCCAGAAGTTTTCTGGTTTGTTCAGATGCAGGTTTGTGGACCTCAGTCCTGCTTCCAGGTTGTTTTTAGACAGAACACATTTCCTCCACAACCCGTCCTGGTCCGGTCTTCTTCTGGTTCTGCTGTCGTGGACTTTAACATGCCTGGACCTGGAGGCCCTGAGATGGAGCTAGTGATTTTATTCTGTAACATTTCATCCAAACATCGTCTTTTAAAAAAGGTCTGCCCACCTGCTGACGATCAAGTCATCAAGAGCTCATGACCTGTCTGCGTCTCACCGTCTCAAATCCTACAGAAGCAGTGAGCGGTACTTAGTATTACCCACATTCCCTTTTTTTATTTCATAGGATGTAGATTAGAGGCTAAACGTCCTGTATCCACCCACATACATACATTATCTGCTGTAGGTCAAGTTGATGTGGACTGTGATCCTGTTCATATCGTTCTGCTTCATTATCAGTGACCCATAACGACATTAATGTCACTGATACTGGCGCTGCAGCAGCTGCCATGTCCCGTACGTCGCAGGGTGTTTTTAGTCACGTCCCACTGCGGTCAAGCTGCCCTCCCATGAGACAGCCACTCACAATTTGCCACCTCACAGCCCCCCAACCCCCCCCACCATTACCACCCACCCGTGGTAGTCGTGGCAACGCTTAACCTACCATGTGACTGGAGTGTGTGCGTGTCTCGTAACCACAGCACACACACCCTCACGCACACTGAGACTGAATGAATCAGCCGTCAGCTGAAGGTTGGAGTCTTAAAGGGACAGCATCAGGTTTTTTTAGAAGTTCTGCTGTCGTTCAGCTGGATCACATGACCTACAGGGCCGACGCCTCCTATGAGCGAGCTTTAGTTCAGGAGGTTTTCCCTCTCTTTCCAACTTCCTGAACTGCACTTTCATGACGGGCACTCTGCAAACCACGAGCATCGTTACCTTCCCGGTGGACTTGACTCCCTTCCAGACGCAGAAGTACACCATAATCCAGACGGCTATCAGACACAACAAGAGCTCCCAGTTCATCCGTCCGGTATCGCCCAGACCAGACGAGATGTTCAGCACCTTGTTCCTGCACAGAGACACAAAAACATTAGCCTTGACAGAACCAGGCAGATCCCAGGCCGAGCAGGACCAGCCGGAGCAGAACTCACTCCCAGAACTCGATGATGGGCGAGCGGGCATCGGTCAGGTCGGCGCAGGTCATGTTGCCGGTGCCCACGGTGGTGTTGGCGAAGCTTGCGTTCTTGCAGTCCTGGTGGTGGAAGATCTCGATGCAGTTGGGCGTGTTCCAGGGGTTGTCGCAGGTGGACCAGGGGAGGGTGGAGCCGAAGGACTTGATCAGGTAGTAGAAGCCCCAGGCCAGAACCATGATGTAGTAGGTGTTGCAGAAGAAGACGATGACCATGGAGGCGTAGCCCAGACCTGCAGAGACCACAGCAGGGACGTCATCCACCAGTTCCATCAAACAGTGTCCTCCAGTTCAGGTCCTGGATGTCCTGGATGTTTCCCTGCTCCACCACACCCGGTTCTGGTGAACGGACCCAGGCAGGCCTTTGTGGGGATCCGTTCGCTTGAGTCAGGCGTGCCGGAGCAGGGACACCGAGGCCCTCCGGGACCTGGACCGGAGACTTACGGCACAGATGTTCATGAGAAGAAGTAAGCAGCGACGTCCGCTACTTCCTGTTTACGTGCAGCGTCCCGCTTTTTCTGCTGCTCAACATGGTCTTCGTCAGGACGCTGGGTCGAGTCCAGGTGAGCGCTTGTGACCACACGGGGGCGCAGGCAGCCCCAAGCGCCACTAACAATCCTGCGTTAATGAGCGGGGACGGTTCAGCGTACCTCATGAAACCGCTCCTGCGCTGCCACCATGTGGTCAAAGGTGGTATTACGACACTGCGTGCCTTTAAACGAGGCATGACTCCGACCATGAGACTGCAACAAACGTATATATATATATATATATATATATATATATATATATATATATATATATATATATATATATATATATACTGAATTGATAAATGCAACGGCATGCTACACGGATGCTAACTTTAACCTCCGCCCGGTTCTCACTTGTGTCAGTGAGCTTTTAAATAAAGTTTGCTCACAAGCGTCCCAACGCCTTCGTCTCGCACTGCATGCAAGTACACTTGGGAGCAGTTACCACGGTTATCTGCCTCCCGCTGACAGAGGCATTCAGGAAGTGCTGTCTCTGTCGTCCTAGTTACGACAATAAACAGGCAGACGGGCTGATTGGGGTGTTAAGGGTTAAAAACTGGTCAAGTCTAATGATTAACTCCTAGAAAATGTTAGTTCTTAATTTAAACATCCAGGTTCCATGTTTAGTTGCTCATTAACACTTTCACGACTCGTTTTCGGACAAGAAGCATACAAGTAAAACATTTGAGTGGTCAAACATCCCAGCCAGCACTCATATGTACTCCCATGTGAGCTAAAGATGGGCTGTGTGCAGCCTTCGTGGCACATGTGTATCAGTTCATGACAAACTGGCTCCAGGGAACCGATGAAACCACGAGAGACAGCTCAAGCCCACTCTCCAGCCGCTGGTGCCAACTTTAACCATGATGAGTCCCCGCTGGCGTCCAGGACGGTTGGTTACAGGTAAAACTCATGAGAAAACGACAGCAGGAAAAATACAAGAGGCAAGAGAAAAGTTGGCGTGCAGAAGCAGATGTGCAGGTAGGGGGCGCCCGCTGAGCGCCATGTTGACAGGAAGAAGTGGGTCAGACCGAGCGGTGCTTTCACACCACCACGCAGGTAAACTGAGTCATCGAAGCAGTCATGTGACCTCCTGCACAGATCAGGCCTGTAATAAGCACTGCGTGCGTGTGTGTGTGCATGCATGCATGAGTGTGTGTGTGTGTGTGTGTGTGCAGGCACGTACACCAGATTTATCACCTCCACAGAAAACCAAATCTGTGTATTTGAACACAGACTCACCTATTGAACTGCTTACTGTGGGGATTTATGGTGGTTGTCACGGTAACAAAGCCTCAGCAGGATATCAGGGGGCTTAATGTGAAGTTTCTGTCAATCTAAAATTTAATGGAAAGTATTTACTTTGTTCCTGAATCTGGAGTTTCCCTCTTTCTCTTTCTTTCTTATGTCTGCTTAAATAAGACACACACACATACACATACACATACACACATACACACACACACACACACACACACACACACACACACACACACACACACACACACACACACACACACACACACACACACACACACACACACACACACACACACACACACACACACACACACACACACACACACACACACACACACACACACACACACACACACACACACACACACACACACACACACACACACACACACACACACACACACACACACACACACACACACACACACACACACACACACACACACACACACACACACACGGTCCAGCAGGTGACATGGAGTTGCTTTTCACTCTAAATTAACTTTCTGTTCCTGGTTCTTGCCAACTGGTGACTTTTTGTGAAATTTAAAGAGTTGGTTTGATTTACTACTATTTACTCAGCAGGAGGATTTTCCTTGTTCTCTGCAGTATTGTGCAAGTTCATACTTCTCATGAACTAGTTCAAAGTTCAGTTCAAATAGTTAAAAAATGAACAGTTCACATTCATAGTTCACTATTTTCATTTTGAACTAGTTCAAATTCAGTTCATTTGAATATTTTTAGGTGAGAAGTACGAATGCAACGCCCCCCTAGCTAAAACTGTTGAAGTGGTCTGTCCTGCATGTTTTAGATATTTCCCCTCAGAACCCTGATAAAAATGACTGTGTCATTAACAGACTTGTGCAGACCTGGATGACAAGCTGATGATGACTATTAGAATCAGGTGTGATGATGCAAGGAAACATCTAAAACATGCAGGACAGGGTTGAACACCCTGCTGTATACAATCATGTATTGTCCTAGTGGCTTCTCAACTTTACTCAGAGGCTGTAAATCTCCAACAATGTAGTTCATTATCAGTTTGTCCCCTGTTACTAGGAGATCAAACCACTGAAGGCTGCAGGCAGTGGGACTGGGGTCGTTTGGGACTGTTGGGTCTTCTTAGTCTTTCCTGATAACTTTTTTTGATTGTCAAGGACTCGCAGATATTTTCTCACACTGGACAGATGCTTTAACTCCACATGACGTTTCAAATGTGAAGTTGACGAGGCAGACGCTCAGACTTGTTTTCTCAGCGCAGGTGGACATAATTTGCACAGAAAGGTTAGATTTTTACCTTTGGCCTCTTTGGGAGACGATTCCCGCAAGTAATCACAAGCGGAGGCATCATCTGACGGCTCGCTGACGCTGCCTCCGCAACGTCTCTCTCTTCACTGGTCATGTAAAGTCTGCCCCGGGCTTGGGCCGCCGTTGCCATGGAGCTGGTGCCCGTTGTTATGCTAGTGTGTGCACTGCATTGTGGGTAATTTAGTGTGAAGTGGTCGTCTCGTCGAGTATTTTAAATGTGCGCGCCGCCCGCTGGTGAAATGAGAAGGATTATTCCGTAATAATTGGACCTAAACACTGAAGCTGAAACTCACATAATCTGAACAGTTAAAATTCCAGTTCCTGATCTGCAGAATGAACAAGTTCACGTTCAAGTTCTTTATTTGCAAATATGTTGCGTTCAGTTCAACGTTCTCACAGAAATGAACGTGTTCAATGAACGTGTTCATTTGAACGCGTTCATGCACAACACTGGTTCTCTGGACCATGTGTCTTTGGAGGGGAAGGGGCGGGGCCTCTAACGACATCAAAATGATTTATGCGTCACTCGCATCATGTTGGGGGCCATTTACTTCATCTGCAGAACTTTTTCAACGCTGGCTGACAAAAAAACTCAACCTGCAGAGCAAGTTCAATGGAGGCGGAGGCGGTATTTTTAAAGAAAATTAAGTAAATTCTACGAGTGACCGATGCAGAGAAAATGGTTCGACCAAAGCTCTCAGAAGAGCTGAAAAATGCGTAACATGCAAGCTTTGCAAAAGTGATCTGACATGGGGCGGAAGCACCACGGTGACGATACAGCGTCTGAAACGGAAACATCAGCCACCGACGTAGATGAAGGAGTCGTACGATGTCGCTGAGTGAGTCGTACAATGTCCTGCGTTTGTTCTGGTTGAAAGTGAAGAAACGCTAGCTCGCCTGATGCAGCTGCTAGCTTGTTAATGGCAGTGATACATGTGTGTATGTGTGTCACTTTTTATTTCAGTTTAATTACTTTGTTTAAATGGGCTTTATAAATAAATTGACCTAGCACACAATGATGGTAATAATTTAATGACTAAGCTTCAAGTTTTAATTTGCTGACATAGTCCGAGTGAAGACGCTGCACTGTGTGGGAGTGAGGCGGCATGAACTGCTACTCAACACAGAACTGTCGTGTTTTTTTTTTATTTTTTTTTTACTTTTGTACTACAATAAAAATGCACAAGTGAGCCATTATAGTGCTGCTAAGTTTAATTGCTCAGTTAATTTCTATGTGAAGTAACATGCCAGGTGATAGGCATGAAAATAAAAATAATGAAAAATTGCCAACAGGTATTTGTGTATTTCTACGTCTTACTGAATCGATATCGAAGCATTTAAATAAAAATAGAATCCAAGTCGAATCGAAAACTAAAGAATCGAAATCGAATCGAAACGTGAGGTTCTTAACAATACCCAGCCCTAACATTTATAGTATTCACAAGTGTTAATGTTGAAACAGTTCCTGCATTTCTTTGTCATTTATTTATTGTTCCGACAGCTCACTGCCTTTAAACAACAACAATTCCTCTTTTTTTTTAATATCTTTAATCAAATCAAATATCTTTAACGCACAGACCTAGCTTCCACCTAGCCAACTGAGTCTGGTGTGAAAGCTCTGCGTTGGACAGGAAGCAGGTCTGCAGATTAGGACTTGTCTGGAGCTCCATCTCAAACTCAAACTCTTTATCTTAGACCTGGTCAATGCTTTAGATATATCTTTTAACAGTGACATCAGCAACAAGGTTGGACATTTGAAGCAATGCTGTTGTTAACTCTGAGCCTCTGAAACCTCACAGAACTTTTCTTTAGAGGTGTTTTAGAGGATTTAGAGGTCCAGAGGACCTGGCAGGACCTCCACTCTGCTCTACCTCTCCTCTTTAGTGGCAAGTTGCCTTAAATACAGTTCTCCAGTATTGTACCAGGGGTTTCCCGCCCAGACGTGGCGTACTGCACCTTTAAACAGCGGAGCGATGTTCCACACGTTGATGCTGCCGGCCTTCATGAACTGACCGAGCGCGATCTCCAGGAAGAAGATGGGGATTCCTCCAACAAACACGATGAGCAGGTATGGGATCAGGAAGACTCCTGCAGAAGAAAGATGACAGGAAGCTCAGTCGGGACATTTTCACAGACAGTCAGACATACAGAGACTAGAATTAAAAAAAAAAAAAAAAAGATGTTTTCAAACAAATGCAGCGCAACTTTGAACAAAGAACAAAATGAAGAGCTTCCATCTCGTTTGGATTTTGTACTTGATGAGTAGAAGGAGAGGACTAGTTAGTGATCTGGTGCAGCTGTGAAGATTAGTTCCTCCTAACGCTGATCCCTGAACTACTGCCCCACAGCTTCATCTACGGCTCACAAAACCTCTACATCCTCCGACCAACCAGAGTACCACTGTTCCAAGAGGATTTAAGAGGATAAGCTGCAGTCAGATGCTGCTCATCACCGGTCCTTAATGAACTGATCATCAGCAGGTGCGCAGACCTCTAGAAAAGCAGATGTTTGGGCAGTTTGCTGGTCTGGAGCTTTCAGGTGCATGAACACAATGCAAAGAGGGAAAGACCGCAATTATCTTAAAGGTGACCTATTATGGCATTTAATGTATATTTTAAACAGGCCTTGAATGTCTTAAAAACAATCTAAAGCTTGTTTTTTCTACATAAATCATAAATCCAGCCTGTGGGCCCTGTCTATAGTTTTACCGCTTCTAACCTCTTTTTCTGCGCCTCATTTTTAGGGAAGGGGGGGGTATGATAATGAGGCTCTGTGCTGATTGGCTCCCTGAATGACGTGTAGCAGGGGAGGAGGATAAACCTGCTCCGCCAGAGCAGCCCGAGCCTGTAAATTATCACAACACTGAATTTTCACAAATGGAAACTTTATTGTTAAAAAAATAAAAAATATGAGTTGTATATAAATAACATTTATGCACTATTTAAGCCGGATCTACCCGGCGGATGCTGAACGCTGCCCCGGAGCCACGCCGGGCGCCCGGGAGCAGCGCGCATCACCGCGGCTTTAACGGGGGAATCTGACCGGTTCCGACCGGCCGGGACCGCAGGAACCGGCCTGGACTGGTAGCAGGGACTCCCAGGGACCGACCAGCGGAATTTCAGCCGGATCTGCCCGGCGGATTCTGCGCGACGGGCGACGCAACCCCACGGCCGGCGCACAGATCGGCTCCGGAGCGCATCCGCGACGCATCGCCCGTTATCGGTGATCAAACCAACAGATTTGCCTGAAAATCTCGGAGAGTGAAGCTGGTCCGACCTGGGACAGATCCCCGAGGACCCAGCTCCCAAACCACCCGGGAACCTGGATGATTTAACCCGGATCCGCTCCGCCGCGGCGCCGCATCCGACTGGCTGAAGGAAGGACCGCTCCAGCTCCGTAGAGAGCTGGTTGTGGGCGTGGTTTCAGCAGCGGAGGCTGAACCTCTGGAAATCTGCTCCTGTCGTTACGTAACGACGGGAGCAGATTCTAATCGGCTCAAAAAAAACCACGTGACACTGGGGGACTCTGTCCGGCGGGGGTCAGAGAGCTTGCAGAAATTCATGGTATTTTGTCTCCCCTGTGCTGGCAGGGTGAGGGGAGACCACTTTATATATGTTAAAACAAGAAAAAACGTGTTTTTCATAATAGGTCCCCTTTAAAGAAGCAACCGTTACTGGGTTCACTGTTGTACAGCAAGAAACATTCAAAACAGTCAGTCAGTCCAGAAGTGGACGTCCCAGCAGATTTAAGGTCTAACTGTATTTTTGGATAATACAAGAAAATCCTAGAGCTCCATCCCCGAGACTTCAGACCTCCCTGATCATGTTAGAGTCCACAACAGCAGAACTATAAGAAGACCGGACCAGGACGGTTTGTCTGGAAGAGCCTCCAGGAGAAAACCTCTCTTGTCTAAAGGCTGGATTATGGTTCTGCGTTAAATCGATGCTGAGTGTGCGCTGCAGGTATGGCTGCAATGAGCACCCCAAGCCGCACGCCACGCCGTACCTTACATGCACCTCCCAAAAATTGTAACTACGCGTCAAGAGGTCGCAGACCCAACGCAGACCGAGAGGGCTGAGTTTGGTTCGCTTGGTAGCAACGCATTTCCGGTTCCGGTTCGTGAAGCAGTCTTGGACTTTCAGCGCTCTTTTTTCGTGTGTGTGTGATTTTTTTTGTTTTGGTTTTTTGCACAATAGTTGCCCTTATCTCTTTGATTCACTGTGACCGGAAAAGTCGGAAAACCATTCAGGAAAAGAACGCACCCCTTAGCGCTCGCGGGGGGTATTGCACCGAGTGTTGGAGCACAGTGCCATGCACGGTGGTGGACACCTGTCAGTCACTGAGTGGACCCTGAAGTCCTCTGAAGACCAGAGTCTTCTACAGACACATGTGAGGACATCTGTCTGACAGACGAAGACTGGCTGAAACTGGGTCATGTGACAGGAAATTATCCCAAACACAGCAGCATGTTCAAAAACCACGATGGACCAAAGTCCCTCAACAACCACGTAAGAGACTACTAAAGTCCTACAGGAGACAATCGCAGCAAGGTCCTGCTGCTTGAGGTGGATCTTCAAGCTGTTGAAGTTGGGCTCACTGAGCACCACCCACAGGATTTTTCTTTCTTTTATGACTTTTATTATGAAAAGTGGCCCAATGACGTGATCGTTATCAAGCTTGAACATAAAGAAGAGACAGCTTTAGCAGCACTGCAGCACGTTTTAGGCATGAAGAGAAATTAATTTCCCTGACAGTCGCAGGGTGGACGTACTGAAACCGCTGGTACAGAATGAAAGACGCAAACTAATGACGAGGATGATGAGGGTGAGGAGGGGCAGCTGCAGAGAGACAATGGCGGAGTGGCCCTTTAAGGCTGCTCGCCCCAGTACGTCTGCGCCTCTCGTTGTGATTCGGGTCTCATATTTATTTCAGCCGCATCGTGATGGAGCTTTATGTAACTTCCAGCAGCCCCCACCCCCTTCCCTGTTCTCCTTCATCCTCCCTCGTTTCTAAGTGAATGAAAGTTGCCCCCTCCCTCCCTTCATGCTGTGTTGAGCTTCATCTTCACATCATGAACGTTCAGATACGGTTTTACTTCCTGCTGGTCCATGTGACTCCTCTGTGAGCACAATATGTACACACAGACACTGAAATTAATATTTTATTACAAGCTACAAGAAAAGAGAACTGTTCATGTGCGGAATCCATGTTGAACAACGCTGAATAAATTATTTGAGCCAGTCTGGACATAAAAAAGAAATACTGTAATCACCGTCCTCCTCTTCATGGTCCAAACCATCTCGGTCCTCTCTGACTACAGTCGTCCAACCATGGCTATTCCTCTATGTTCTCGTACTTAATCCTCTATCTTGGTCACATGTTCATGTCTCCATCTCCAGCTCTCCTTCCTGTCTCTCAGCCAGTGCTGCTGTCTCCAACCACGGAGAAGGTTCTGGTCTCTGGTCGCCTGGAAACCTCTGTCCTTCCTCATGCTGCTGCTCTTCTATCAAAGATATATGCAGACATACTTCCCCACCCTGCTGCAATCTCTTCTTCACCTCTGCTCTTTCCATCCTCACCGTTTACTTGCTTCCTTTACCAGTCCCATCTCTATTTACAGTGACGGACCAGGATTTACTGACTCAGCAAACTACCTATTCATACCATCCAATTCAGTTGTGATGGAAGATTTAGCCTTGGCAACTTAAAATAAACACAAACTGCTGTGAGGAGCATTTTTTGCCTTGGCCAGAGTTCAGAGTGTGCAGACTGATACTTTGCCCCTAAAAGATTAGCTCTGACATTACAATGATTAATGATTTGTTTATCAGAATCATAAGAATGAATCAGCATTTATGCCTTAACACCATTATGCTTCTCTTTGTTCAATGTCATTCTGCATCAAGATGCCTGATGTATGTTCTGACCCATCTGCATGCAACTGTTTGATTAAATCTACTGAAATCTGGATTATCTCTCAAGTCTTATTCTTGGTAACTTGGAGGCACCCAGTTTCAGTCCAGATATTCACAGAGTTGGTAGGAACATATTAAATAGCGTTTAATAGGTTTCCACAGTACTTGACCGCCTGACAGCGAGTGGACTCAGCCCGACAGAAGTCCCTGACACTTCTCATTGCGTGGCCATTCCTGGTACTGGACATATATTATCAGTGCTATCCACAAGTGATCTGCAACCCTCGTTTCTGGGAGCAGTCTGTTCGTCAGAAGTGCAGGCAGAGAGGTGGACTTGACAGTTGAAGACACAGAGTTTTTCCTCCACTGTCCACTGACGTGTGTTCAGAATCAACCCACTTTCACTTTGGACATGCCTCCATTTAAGAGTCTCTTGGCCAGGTTCTAGCTGTGTAGACTGGCGCATGCACTGCAGCTGGAAAAGGTGACCCGCCCCAAACTTTTGATGGAGGCAACAGAATTAATGCAACGCACACAACCCACAACTGAGTTTAGCAACGGATGACATCAGCCAATTTAGAGTCTGTGGAAACGCAGCCGAGTGTGAATCCAGCAGCCGAGTGTGAATCCAGCTTCAATGGAGCCTTTACTGACCCCCTAACTTGAGCCAGCAGCGCTGGAGCAGGGAAACAACTAGAACATGCGGGGTTGTTGTTGACGACTGTAACGCCATACTGATTTCTGACAGTGAAACATCACAAAGACTGGATTCAGAGTTTGGCTGTAGAAAGTACTTTCTTTGTTGTTGTTTTGTCGTTTCTTGATTGCTAGCTCCGTGAGTTTTTGTGAAAGAGTGGTCATCTTTATGCCGTTAAAATAAGTGAAGTTTTATCTTTAAATGACTAAGGCTGGCGTTTGCAGCATGTGGAGGCTGGTCGCTGGTGACGATTGTCTGTGGCTGCATTCTTATCTTTTTACTTGGTATTGGAGCTGTAGTATTGGAATCGGTCTTTGTTAGGGTGGAAATGCAGAACTTTTCTCAACCATTTGGTGCTTAAAGTGCATATCGTCTTATGCTTTGTACAATTTAAAATGGTTCAAATAATGTCAACGCCACCTTCAACATCGTCAACACCGTTTTCAACCGTCGATCAACGCTCAATCAACCGTCGTCAACACAAAATTCAGCGGCCGTCAACGCCACTTTCATCATCAATTCTACCTTCTACTGACGTCAACACAACCTTCAACCGACGTCATCAACGCCACCTTCATCATGTTCTTCTGCCCACGTTCCTGTGTTTGTGCTCTCAAGGCTTTTCATGGTTGGATGAATGAAGTCTTCTACTTTCAAATTTCATCTGGTTCTCTTAACTCCTCCGGTCTTTACCCGCTCTGTTTCAACCAAAGTTAGACTGATCATCCAACGTTATACTTGGAATTTTTCACTTTACAATCTCACGATGTCAAAGCAAAACAATATTGTCTTTATTTTAAAGTCGGACGGTTGCTTGCATAGCTTTACATTTTTATGTTTTTTTACAATAATATATAATTTTGTTACATTTATACGCTACATCTAAAATGTGATGTATAAGTGTATATTCCAAAGCTATATTTGATCATCATTATGTCAAACCTGTTTTTCTTTTCCTTTTAACGAGCAAAATGGGTCTGTATTCTGAAACTGAATGAATGAATACCCATTGGGGCAAGACACGTGTTTGGACATTTATTCACTGTATTCTTTTACATTTTTAGGATGGAGGACACACACACACACACACACACACACACACACACACACACACACACACACACACACACACACACACGCATGCACACACGCACACACGCACACACACGCACACGCACACACACACGCGCTCACACACACGCACACACGCACACACCCCCTGCCGGGGGTAACTGGATGAGAGTGTGACGAGGAACTGGGATGAATGGAATCAAACTGGGATGAAACTGAGGCAGAGTGGCGGTGGGGGAGGGGTAGTCGAGTATGAGGATGTTGTGTAACAGCGACTGCTACAACTCTGAGCTTGAGGAGTCTCGATGAGATCGAGACAACGTCCGCTACCATGGAGTTCCTCTCAACACGGCTCTGTTACAGGAACAGCTTTCTTCTAGTTTTCAGTCAGAAGTTCCAAGTGTGAGTTGGTGCAAGCACCAGTCACGTGTACGAGCAACATAACCAGAATAATGTGAATGTACACAACCTTTTCAATAAAATTAAGGCCGGAAATGTGCTGAAAATGTTCTTGAAAAACGACCAAAAAGTCTAATATAAAATTACAAATATACTATTCTGAAGAGGTACTGGAGAATCACGTGAAGAAGTTGAGGAGGGGGGTGGGGGGGTATAAACACCTCAGTGTTCACCTGGACAGTAGACTGGACTGGAGATACTACAATCAGCACGGCCACATGCAGATGTAGAAGGACGACAGCAACACAAGAAGTGGACGCCAACAATGCAGCAGTTCTGTACGTTTCGTACATACTAAGCCTGATTATGTTGCACGCAAGATCCATGCAGTCTTGTTCTTCTTCTGTTACTGTGTTGTTGTCATGCCGTGACTGTCTGGAGGTCCAGAGGTCAGACTGAGAATCCCAGGCTAGTCAATAGCTCAGCTAACCGTGGTTTGCGTATACGTCCCTGAATAGCTCGATTTAGAACCGCATTATCTGGCACTAATAGCTCGATTTCAAGAACTCCAGTTGGGTTCGACTACAGTCCGACTAAAGCCGCGGTTAGACTTGCAGTTGGTGCCTGCGTTCGCGTCTGTTCGGGTCCCAGCGTTCCTCGCGTAGTACGCCCGTCATACCGGTGGTGACCAATAGGGGGCAGTAAGCAGAGCAACAGTTGGAAAAGCTACTTATATTAAGTAGCAGAAGTAGCAGCAGCAGCAGCGGTAGCAGATTAGAAAAACGAACAAGTTTACAGGACAATATTGGATGATGTAGGAGATTATAACATCGTGTGAATGTGTTTGAATGTGTATGAATTTTTGGTGGTGGTCAGAGGGGCGCGATATGGCAGCCACGCTTCCGTCAGTCTGCAGGGCAGCTGTGGCTACAAATGTAGCTACCACCGGGGAGAATGTGTATGAATGAATAATGATCTCTGCAAAACTCTGGGTGCCTTGAAGGGCGCTATATAAAACCAAGCCATTATTATTATTATTATTATTATTACTCTTTATTAATTTTTATTACTTATTTATTATTACTTTTTTACCCCCTTCCTGGTATGTGTGTGTGTGTGTGTGTGTGTGTGTGTGTGTGTGTGTGTGTGTGTGTGTGTGTGTGTGTACTGCTGCTACGTGAGTTTCCCCATTGAGGGAGTAATAAAGGACTATTTTATCTTATCTTATTATTATTGCTTTGGTTATAATCCCTGTATAATATAAAGATAAAACAGAAGGTCATATATTTGGGGATTTTTATCTCTAAGGATAAAACAGCAAAGAAAAGATGAATATTTGGAACAATGTGGACAAGTGTAAGTCAAATCAGGCGGCTGCAAAGGGATATTTCATTTTTTGGCAGAGTCTTATTATCAAAAATGGATAGTCTGTCCAGACTAATTTATCCGGCATTCTTCTTACCCATCTCAACAAGAATGATCAAAACAATAAATACAGTTAATTTTCAGTTCATATGGAGAAATAGATGTCAATATATAAGAAAGATTGACATGGTAAAAAACTATGATGATGTTGAATGTGATCGATTTCAATATTATGAATGGTGTCTTGAAACTGAAATGGTTAAAATCTTTCCTTACAAATAGACATTCCATCTGGTTTATTGTTCCTAATATGATTTTGTATATAATATGACAGACGTTTTGGAGACATTGTCATCCAATTTAAAAAAAAAACTGAATTGGATATACTGTAATTGGGTTTGTGTTTAAGAATGCAACATTTCCCATCCACAGCTGTGATGTGATGCTCTTCTGACATGCTGCACCAACTAACACAAACCCCACCCTGGCTCCAGGGCGGGATGTTTACCCTACATTTTCTTACATTTGTAAAATAGTTGCAATCTGAAAAAACTGAAGCCTTAATTTACTGTTCATGTCAGTAGTAATGTATTTTAATGTTAGAAAATAAATAAAGGTAAGTCTCCAGCCAACCAGTCAGAACGCTTAAAGCCTCAGACGCGTGAAAACACACACACTCCCGCCGGTGTATGTATTATTGTAAGGACCGTCCCTTACACGATACACTCTGAGGACACAAACCGTGATTTAGAACCAGATCCCACTCTGAGCTACAAAACTGCATCGGAACCATGAAACGATCCTCAGAAAGGCCATCCGACAATGAAGACACAATGTCCTCACCGTCTTCTAACATCCTGACGGTATTCAAAGCTCACACCGGTCCTCACAGACATAGAGCTTCTAGAACACATACACACACAGAGGCATCATCATCCCCGTAGCAGCTGATGACGATGACGATGATGACGGCGATGAATGAGCTGCAGGAATGCCAGCTGAACTCTGGCAGCATCATCTATGATGTAAGCTTGAGACACACACACACACAAACACACAGACACACACACACACACACACACACACACACACACACACACACACACACACACACACATAAAACAAATACACACTCTTTGCTGTAGTGTTAGCCTAGCGTAGCTTAGCAGAGACAAGCTGCTGGTGAGTCACGACTGCAGGGAGAGACAAAAAGATGGAAGTGGGGGAGGTGCAGGCATGCCAGCAGCTCAATAAAAATCCTCTTCATACACAAACACACACACTCGCTCAGACTCAAGCTAAGTGGTGTGATGCTGTCAGCTCGTCAGTAACGCGGTGTTGATGGGATTACAGAGCACTGCGGTCTCATCACAGTCAGTGGGGCCGAATCACGGTAACTGTTAGCGGTGTGCTACAATCAAGGATATTATGAGCTGCTGCATTTCACTTAAAATCCTGCGAGACATCCTGGAGCTCCATCACATATATATTAAGCAGATTATTATTATTTGCTGGCTGGCACACCATCTGAACTGAGGCAATAACAGTTCTTATCTCTTCTTCAGTTAAATCCGTTAACTAGAACTCATCCCTGCAGTGATTAGAGAGCTGGACACAGTTTATTTTAAGCTTATTTAATTAAATCAGTCATTAGCACTTAAGTCGGTCTACAACATGCTTGGTTAGCATCAAACTGTTATTAGTGACATTTCATACACATTATTTTCCCTTTTTAATATTGTTGTGCTGGTTATAGTGAATTAGTTTTTACGTAGTAATCAACCAGGAAATATAAATATAGAACAGCCTGGTTAACTCAACAGTAGCTTTGGCTAGCACCAAAGTTGTTATTTTGCCTGTAAAAAAAAACAAATAAAATTAAAATGAACCAAAAAGTTAAAACTGGCCAAACGGGCAGATCCACCAGGCCGGGACGGCAGCTGAAACACACCCACCTTAGTTCAGGTTCCACAAGGTAGCTGTCCACTTGGCTAGTTTAACTATGATGCCAGCTAACATTCATTTACATTTATTCTGACCAAATCTTTCCAAACAACCTTAATCCAGATGTTGCTACAGAAACAACATCTGAAAACGCCTGCAAGCTTTCTGCTAGTCCTATTTAGCTCTCTCAACGCTAATGATCGGATGTTATGGTTCAGTTAGTTAGCTACTGGACACAACCACATCCACAAAAAGGTTGAAGATCAGAGAGAAGTGGAATACACAGAGCGCCACAAACCAAATGAACTAAAACGAAGCTCAAACAAAAGCAGTTGTCAGGCGTTCATTAATAACGCCAGTCTGTGGATCTGTGAGGTTCACATCAAGAGAAAAATGGCCTCCTGAACATCTGAATGACAATGTGAAGCATCGTGACCAGGTGAGGCAGGTGGAGCTCCGCCCTGTCACCTAACATGCCACAACATGGTCCGTTAGAGCCAAGTGTGAGACAGAAATGGAGCTGCGGCTGCAGTTAGCCCGCTAAGCTGCAGCGCTGCGGTTGGCGAGCTAAGCTGGCTAATCCGGGTAAGTCACTGGGCTAAGTACCAACAGGCTGAGATAACAAGACTGATGACAGAGCTGAAGCTTCATCGTCACCACCATCACCACCCTGAACTGCGCACGCTGTTGTTGTTAGCTGCGGGAATCGACGTCTGTCGACGTCCAGCAACCCCTGGAGTCAACGTCCGCTTCTGTCACAGCTTTGAAACCTGGTTCAGATACACATGCAGCTCACACTGGAGACTGGGACTCAGCGCTTCTCTGACCTGTATCACACAGGATTAAAGATTAAAAAAAAGAAGCATGGGTGCCTGAAGTCAGCTGATGGTTGGTCATCTCTCCGGTTCCTCAAGCCAGAGAAATGCACTACAAAGCCACAAGTGTGTCTGCAATCTTGACCTATGACCCGACTCAACCCTCCTCCCGAGTTCAGTGTTTACGAGAATCCCAGAAGGAAGAATGAGGCGTTAGTTCCTGATGGGCCGACAGTAGTTACGCTGTAAACTGACACGTCCACGCCTTTGTCCTCGTCCACACAAACCGGGCTTCAGCCAGCAGATCAGGCACCTTGGGGATCACGCTCAGACACAAGGGACGGACAGCTGCAGCAGTGGTGGACGGAGGGATGGAGAGGGAAAACATGCCATTATAAATCCTGTTTAGACTAAATCTTACTATGTTTTAAAAGCAAATCTGAGGGATGTTTACTACATTAACTGTTAGATTTAGCGAATTGGTGAGTTCGACTATAAATTCAGGTTTTCTGATGAGTCGGTAAAAAGCCTGAGACTCTCTTTTGTACAGGTCATCATCTTGCCAAGGTAGACTCGCGCCCAACACCAGGGAACCCAAAACTGGTGAAATGGGCAGAACCAGCGAGCCTGGAGGTCACGTAAAACACGCCAAGTAACCAGCTCGGTTACTGCTTGGCTGAGCTCAGGCTAAACTATGATGCTAACTGATGTCACCGTGGGTCCATTTTTACCAAATCTGTCCATCCTTCCTCGTTGGTGCACTGCAGGTTAGGTCGTGTTCATCAAGGGTCATCGAGTGCAGATTTTTATGACGTTTGTTTTATAAGATACTGAACTGAATAAGTGTGTTTTATTATCTTTATCAACAGACTTTTAATGATTAGTTCAATTTAACCCAAGTTTACAGCCTCAGAAAAACTTTGAAGCCCGCGGATGTCAACATCGTTGCAGACTTTCTGTTTGATAAGTGAAACGTGAGCCTGACAGAAATGACATTAAAAAAAAAAGTTGCTCCAGCTTCTGAGATGAAACAAGAAATCAGATGTTTCCTTAGAGATCTTCTGGACAGCGACCAACAACAACAGACATCTAAAAGAATAAGATTTTGCTAATTAAATCATGTTTACATTATTATCTAATCATTTAGCTGAATTTGTTGACGCTTTTGTGACCCTAAAACGGCCTGTTTTTACTGCGTTAGAGGGAGACCTATCTCAGAACCCTGTTCAGGGGTCAACAAAGATGAGGAATCAATGATTAAAGAAATGGTTTTGTGTTAGGTTTGAGGGTTTTCATTTTATAAAATGGTGAACAATACTTACTTTAATAATATTACTCAACTATGTAATATGCAAACAAATCAATTTTGTCAAAAAATAGAGGCAAATTCAAAATAAACAAAGAAAAAGAAGCGCCCAAGAAACTTTCCTCAGGTGGACATTGATGGAGAACAAAAGGTAGATGAAGTTACTTTTTATACTCAGATGGCTTTAAAACCACTGGACCAACTCTGCCACGTTACAAAGAGGTTTGATGAAGACTGGCTTGGTTGATGCCATCTTGGCAGGAGATGACTCCACCCAACCGCCGTTGATCTAAAAATGAACACGCCCAATCAGAGGCCTTATCAGAGCCCACCCGGGGTGTGGTTCACCAGACTAAAGGGTTCAGCAAAGGTGACTTGTTCGGGGCTGAAAACAGCTCTGCTGTTGCCTCTTATTCTGGCCAAGCTACCGTCTCCCCTGGACCATTACAGGCCAGCCTAGAGCCAGTCGCAGTACTCTCTGAACAACTGACCTGTCAGTAAGCCCCACCCCTCAATGATGAGCCAATGACCGTTAAGTAACAGTTCCACAGGGACCAGAACTCAGACATCTGTAGCTTTCAGCTCCACAGAAAACGCTGAAGATCCTGAACTTTCATCAGTTTCGTGGAGATGATGAATTTTAGATGTGTCTGAAGTTCTTGCGGTGCTGATTCCAGGTATCAGAGAGGATGAACAAAGGAGTTTATCTTATCCAAACTGACAACTTAATGTCCAGAAGATCAACAAGGATGTCGGCACTTGTTCTGAGATAAATGATTTTAACCCTGCTAACGTTCTCTAAACCTATTGAATCACAATCGTTACTTGGAAACATAGATTTTGTCTCTAATAGGTATGTTAACGTTAATCTCCACTGGCGTCATGACCTCAGATTGTGGAGCCACCTAGCATCAGACCCAAAGTTAGAACTTTAAACTAAACAATAGTAGATCTAAAGTTATATAATACTTTAACTTCAAATCTACTTGTTGTGTGATGAGAAGTAATTAAATCTAAATAAAAGTCTTCCCTTTCAATGCATGAACAGTAAACCCTCTCCTCCCGTTTAACCTCATTACCAGCCGGATCTATTTTTAGATCTACATATCCCTCCATGACACACCTAAGTCCCATTTAAAGGTCCCTCCGTGAAAGGTGGCCTTTTTGGTCTAAAACATCTCGAGACAACGTTTTTACACAGACAGTCACCACCGTAAAACTGTAAACAACGCGAAAGATTGAGTTAGCGACAGTAATTAAGGCAGGCGGGACTTAAAGGTCAATTAAAGGCACAGCAAACCATGTTATCTCCATAAGAGTGGCCTTATGCTGCCTCAGCTCTTAATTCAGACTCCAGGTGCCAAGTTCACGGATAATGTGAGATACCAAGCAGCAGAAGTGAGGATACTCAGAAAACAACACGTGTACAGACATTGCAAACTTCCCCTCTGTGGGACTATTAAAGGATTTCTTATCTTATCTTATCTTATTAGTAGTTAATATGATTTTATCTAACGAGGATGGTAAAAAAAAATTTTTTTTTAGGTTAATAGAGACGAATGCACTATTGAATCCGGACCTTGGTGGTATGTACAGGAACCGCAGGTCTGGATCCAGGCCGTAGTGGTCGGTATATTGTCCTTTGTTTATTTTGCCCTGGGAAAGTTATTAATCGTCTTACAAATTCAAAGGGTCTGGATACGTTTTGTTCCTGGATATCTGACAACGTTTGAGTTGGTTGCTATCTCAAACTGGACCACTAGATGTCAGTCAGTGCTACTTTAAACTGTGTATTTTATCATTTTGAGGCTTTCTACAGACTTGGGAGTTGGGCCACGACAAAAAAGCCTTCAAAGAAAGAGTCCAAGGTCCTAAAAGACAAGAAACTTCAAACAAACACCAGCGTTTGGTTGAAACCACAATTGGAGTCTGAATACCTGAACAATCCAATGAAGGCCCAGAAGACAGGTGTCTGATTCGTGGCTTCGGTTGTAGCACAGCAGCTTTACAACAAATTACCACAATTAATTTTAATTTATTTAGCGTCTATTACAACAGAAGTTGTCTCTAGGTGGCTTCCAGAGACCAGAACATGACCCCCGAGCAATCATTACATAACAATGGCAGGCAGAAACTCCCCTCAAGGAGGGAAGAAACCTGGATCAGGACCTGGATCATAAGGGGTGATGAAACGGACTTCTCTGACAGGTAATTAGCTCAGGGCCGGCTGACTCAAGATCGGTCAGGACACAGATCCGGTTCCAGCCAGCTTTAATCAAGGTCCACAGATTTATGTGTCACATGTACGACTGGACCCGGTACAGTGGTTCCTCTACTGACCACTAGGGTCTGGATCTGGACCTGCGGTCCCTCTACCGACCACTAGGGTCTGGATCTGGACCTGCGGTCCCTATACTGACCACTAGGGTCTGGACCTGGACCTGCAGTCCCTCTACAGACTACTAGGGTCTGGATCCGGACCTGCGGTCCCTCTACAGACCACTAGGGTCTGGATCTGGACCTGCAGTCCCTCTACAGACTACTAGGGTCTGGATCTGGACCTGCAGTCCCTCTACAGACCACTAGGGTCTGGATCTGGACCTGCAGTCCCTCTACCGACCACTAGGGTCTGGATCTGGACCTGCAGTCCCTCTACAGACCACTAGGGTCTGGACCTGGACCTGCGGTCCCTATACTGACCACTAGGGTCTGGATCTGGACCTGCAGTCCCTCTACAGACCACTAGGGGCCACCTACAGCAGCTTTGGTCTGCAGAGTCAGGTTCACATCCATGTCTGTACCAGAGTGAATCTTTATTTTACCTCATCAGGTAAAATTATATAAAACCACAAATGTGTGCATCATTAGGGGCGTGGGTCTTGTGATTGACAGCCGACTATAACTCACAGCTGACAGCCATGACTTAGCTATTTGCACTGCATTAACTTCTGAGCAGTGAATAAAGACCAAAAAGAACATAGCAATTGTTTTTGTGCAGAGGCCGGTTCTGGTTTGGTCCAGAAGAGTTTGGTGATAGCCTGAAAGCCCGACCATCTTGGTCCCTGGCCGGAGGTTCTAGGACCAGCCAGAGGACACCAGCTGGTGTCCAGCTTTCTGTAACTCACCAGTTTCTAGCTTTTGCAGCAGCTGGGTCCTCCAATCGAGCAATCTTCCCCTCAAATCAGATCAGATCCCTTACCGGACCACTTGCCTGCAACATCCAAGATGAGTGCTGCCAGAATCAGCTCGCCACTCGTGGCCTTGTTCACCTGCAGTCGACCAGGCCTCCCGGCCTCCCAGCCTCAGCCCACGAGCAGCAGGCCAAGCGACCGCTGGTCCTGGGTGTCCTGAATGTGACTCGTTTGATCTCAGGACGGTTCAGAGTAATTGTTTGGTTTTAAATGTTTCACAGCATCGAATTTGACACTGGTGATGAAAATAGGAAGTGACATTATTGATCACTGGTTCAGCCTGACGTCTCGCTGCTGCAAGACAGAAGAACAAGAAGAAGAGCACTCGTGTTTCACCATGACGACACTCCTCCACACCTGCACTTCAGCTGAATCAGCCAGTTTTATTATGACACTCCTCAGACACACAGTTCTTTTGCCTCCTCAAGGACCCTTGAAAACCCTTCAGATTTCAACATCAAACTGCAATGAATCTTGAATCATTTTACCGACTACGTCCGAGAAAATGAAATAACAAAACTAACTGACAACTATAATGTCCTGGACACATTGCTGTTGGTATATAAAGGGCCCTGGAAGGCTTCCAGTCTTCCTTGAAAGAGTTTTAACGGCCCTTGCAAATCTTTAAACAGACATATTATGTTGCCTGAAGTCTTAATGAAACATCTGTGACATGTTTTTTGTCAATATCCCACAGAGATCCAGTTCACACTTTAACTACAGATTTATAGCAGCTGGATTTTAGGGGCAGAGCCAGCCACTCGACTGAGCTCCAACCCCATCTCCTGTGAGTGTGTGGCTCTTTACAAACGGGTGGTATAGCTTCGTGCCACCCACTTCCAGGTAGCTGGGTGAAGATAAAGAGTGGGGAGGTTGGACAGTTGAGCCGGGTCTGGGTCTGTGATGTCACAACGCTCCGCGGATCTGAGTGGCTCCCTGAAATAAGAAATGAGACCTGGACTGCCATGAAGAATACCCGGGTCAGGGTAAGACTTCAACTGCCCAAATAAATGCTCTCAAGCACACACTGAGACGAAGTGGTGGCTGAAGGAAGTCTCCTGGTTCCAGACCCGCAGATCCGACTGGATTTGAGCCGGACTCAGCTGGACTCTGACTGAGTTCAGGTGCTTCTGTTTGGCAGCATGTCCCCGCGGTAACAAATCTTTGGTTGGGATCAGTGTCAGCGGGCAGCTGCGTGTGTGTTTGATGATTGGCTGCCAAGTGTGACATCATCATCCTTATCACCATGTGGACCAGAGATTAACAAGAGTGGCCTGTAATCTTTTAATCCTGTTGACGGGCCTCGCTCTCCTCGGCTCTGCCCTCATCTCCTGTCCTTGCTTCCTGTTTCCTTGTTGCCTCCTTCAGTGTCGGCCGTTGGGCCTTGAACAGAGATGGAGGCCTCGACTGGCGCCGCCCTGCTGCAGCTCTCCTCGTGCTGCGCTTTTTGACATTTTAAAACATTTTTAGGTGTCTTAAGATGTTTCGTTGCTTAAAATATATCTTCTGGTGATTCTGATGCTTTTAAATCCTTTATTTGGCCTTTTGGCTCTCACTACAGATCACAATGTCATCTGCAAAAATCATGGTCCATGAAGATTCCTGTCTGACTCCCTCCGTCAGCCTGTCCATCACCATAGCAACCAAGAACGGCCGATCCTTGATGCAGTCCCACCTCCACCTTGAACTCCTCTGATTGGTTTTCACAATTAGTTATTTCCTTCATACGTGCATGTGTGTGTGGTGCATGTGTGTGGTGCATGTACGTGCGTGTGTGGTGCATGTGTGTGTGCGCGCATGTGTACATGTGTGAATGTGTTTGTGTGAGTGTATGTGTGGTGCATGTACGTGTGTGTATGTGGTGCATCAAATTGTGTGTGTGTGTGTGTGTGTGTGTGTGTGGTGCATGTACGTGTGTGTGTGTGTGTGGTGCATGTACTTGTGTGTATGTGGTGCATGTACATGTGTGTGTGTGTGTGTGTGTGTGTGGTGCATATACGTGTGTGTGTGGTGCATGTACGTGTGTGTGTGTGTGTGTGTGTGTGTGTGTGTGTGTGTGTGTGTGTGGTGCATGTACGTGTGTGTATGTGGTGCATGTACGTGTGTGTGTGTGTGTGTGTGTGTGTGTGGTGCATGTGTGTGGTGCATGTACGTGTGTGTTCCTGTTGCAGTCCACCTACCAAGGAAACTCACTGCAGGATAATAAATCTAATGTGACTGAGATTTATTAGAGGGCAAAAAGAGAAAGGACAGAAAAGAAAGGAAGAGAGGAAGTGGATACATCAGGAGTGAACGACAAGGAAAAGGGTCTGGATCCAGACCTACAGATTAAAATGTCCACGTTTACAGCAGAAATAAAACATATTTACAATTTGGTTCAGAACCAGTTTCGGTCTGCGTAGTTAAGAGTCCACGTCCCTGACGACTGTACCGGGTATTGATATAAACCTCATCAGGTGAAATGATATAAAGTCACGATTTTTTGTGATCTGGGATTATGATTGAAAGCCGGGTTTTGGGTCTGTCTAGAAGGAGCTGAGTTTATCAATGCAGCTATCTTCACCCTGGTTGAAGGCTGCTCACCAGGGGGACTCCAGCTGGACCGCCTCTACATCATTAGCTTGCAGCAGCTGGATCGTGTGCTCGAGAGACCCTGACCTCGGTTCATTTCAGGACCCTTTCAAGTTGGTTAACTGGTTCCCGAGCCAGCAGGTACAGTAGCTGATGGTGCTCTGCTACGGGCCTGCTAGCGGAAGGCTAAGTGGCCCGGGTCCCAGCAAAGCTCTGCTCGTCCCCGTTTCAGCCCTGGTGGCCCTGGTTTCAGATGTTGCTTCACTTGAAATGAGGATGTTTGGACAAATTTGATCAGAATACATGTTAATTAACATTAGTTAGCATCACAGGTTAAAAAAGCTGGACAGCCAAGCTAAAATAGCTAACCTGCAGTAACTGAACCAAGCGTGTTCCAGCCAGTTTCCAGGCCGTCTCGTTCCGCCCATTTGCCTATCTTTGGATTAACTGGGGTTAACAGCGTCGGTTCCTACCAACATGGTGCAGTTAAGAGGACAAACAGGGACCAGGAACACAGAAGTCTGTGGATGACATCACAGAGCGATTGTCCAGGTCTTTTTTAATAAAATCTTCGGGTACCAGCCAGAATGCTCCTTTCAGTTTGATGAATCAGGTGTGACGGAGGTGACCTTTACAGGAAGTCAGTCTGTTCTCAAAGAACTGAACTTTCCCTGTTGAGCCTTGGTGATTTAAGTCGGACCTCCTCCTCATATCTGTGAACGTTCTGACCTTTCCAGCTCAGACTGGCTAGATGTGAGAACGAGACCTTTTCAGGTGAGAGCGATCGTCTTTTTGTCCTCTCTCCCAGCAGTTTGTTTCTGGTTACAAAGTCCTGTTTGGAACCAGAGACGGAGGCGATGGAGCCTCCTGCTGGGACCTCCTCGCCCTCCTCTCCCAACAAAATTCCCTCAGGCTTTTGGAAAAATGTCAGAGAAGAGCACCCAACATCCAAAATCACATGTTGAATTGTTCCAGATTTCAAAGGGAAGCGCTGTTTACCGTGAAAATTATCAGTCTAATCAAGCTGCATTCTGTCTAAGGACCAGCAGGGGGCGATTCTCTGTTACCCAGCATAGCAGAACCTTGATTTTCAGACTCCAGTCCCATGATGAGTAAAAACAACAATAAAACAGGTTAGGCTTCAGGGTGGGGTTTAACTGACAACCCACAACAGAGCGATGATTCTGCAGTCAGAAATGCTGGTTGCTCATAAAGTGTTGATTAAAAACACCAGGAGCCTAATGTACAAAGAATTGTGCAGCTTCCATACAGACAGATTTGTTAGTATGAAAGCTGCGCAATTTATGTCATACGCCCAAATCTGGAAAAGTGCGTACAATGTTCAGCTGCATGAATCCATGCGTGCGCCTGTTCCTGCGCAAATTTTCTTGATTCATCCCGACTGACGTGGACTTCAGTGTTGGACCTCGTTGTCTCCTCCCAGTAATAGCTATGTAAATGAGTGTAAATACATAGCCCCTTTGGCCCAAATAACAGCAATAAACATTACAAAAACATAATAAAAGAAGAAAGATTTCCTCCAGCGTGAGTAAGAACAGAAAACATACTGAGTGGGAGTGTGTGACTAAGACTGCAGGACCAGAACATCAGACCATGGCCCGACTAAAGGAGCAAAAGTCCACATCAGAGTCAATGTAAAAAGTAGAGTTGATACACATCGGAGTGTCATAGTTGACCCCGCGCAGGGTGGCTGACCCCTTTGTCTCAAACCTCACCCCGTTTAGGCCCCTCCCACTACTCAAACTTCCTATAGGAGGATGCAGCCAACATGTAGAGTCTCGGACGTAAGGAGGGGGTCAGCGAACCAGCTTATCCAGCAAGGAGACATGTTATGACAGGTCTCTGACATGTTGATGCCATATTGGCTGCAGCAAATTATAGTAAAATTAGGGCATGCTAAGGCGTGTAAAGCTTCCTTAGGGACCAAAATTAACTGAACCCAAACATGTTGTCAGTAAGAACCACACATTTGGTTCCTACAGTTTATCAGGAAGCCCCCCCCCCCCCCCCCCCCCTAAGTTTCTGTTGCTAACTCAGACAACATCAATTATTAGTTAAGTAACATCTTCTGAATCAGTATAAGTAACAATTATAGAACATTGAAATAGAGATCACTTAAACAAGCAGCTTGCTGAGACTGATTGTCTGACATGCTGGAAATTGAAACATAGTTGGTTATGACTGTTGTTGAATGTATTTTTTTCTCTCTTTTTTCTGTATAAGATCAGTTGTGAAGTCCTAGACTACAAATTAAATGAAATTGTGGACTGCTTTTCAGACTTTTTGACGACCTCAGATGAACTCTTAACTGTGCAGTGTTTTTGTTTTGTTTTGTGTTATGTTCTCATTTCGCTGTCTTCATTTTGTGGAATGTCTCTGTTTTTTTTGTAGAGTATTTTTAATTAGAAATTCTCTTTATGTAGTGGAAATTTACTTGGTTTGCTTTTATTATGTTATGTTTAGTACTGTATTATCTTAAAATGTTGGCGGAACCCAGCAAGAATAGCTGCAGTCATGCTGTAGCTAATGGGGATCCTAATTAAACAATTAAACAGTTAAACTCACTCACTCATTCACTCTATGGCTGGTGATCAGCTGATAATCAACACCACAGCTCTCCAACATGTGCATTACATAAGACATCAGTCAAAGCCTCGCCCCACTACGCCCTTTGTTTCAAACCTCAACCCGTTTAGGCCCCTCCCACTACTCCAAACTTCCTATAGGAGGATGCAGCTCACTCTTGGAGGTACCGAGGGGGTCTCAGAACCAGCAAAATATGAGGGAATCGATGTTGAAATATGTTTAGGCGGAAACATTGAAGCCATGTTGAAGCCATGTTGGAACCATGTTGAAGCCCATGTTGAATAGTTGGTAGTTTAATCCAAGCCAGACATTTAACTCTGACCTGACCAGCTCTCCAACATGTGCATTACATAAGACATCAGCCTCGTCCCACTACGCCCTTTGTCTCAAATCCCATCCCTTTTGGTCGCCTCCCACTACTCCAAGCTTCCTATAGGAGGATGCAGCTCACATGTAGAGTCTCAGAGGTACGGAGGGGGTCTCAGAACCAGTTAGATCCAGCTAGGAGACATGTTATGACAGATCTTTGTTAGCAAAATATGAGTGAATAGATGTTGAAATATGTCCATGACCATGTCCATGACAAACAGAATACGTTGATTCAACATGGATTATACGTTGGCATTAGAATTGGATGATTGATTGATAGTTGATCCACTATCAATCGTCAGCCTTAACCAAAACGAAACCTTTTTGATCATAATTCAACATTGATTTAACATATTTTGCTAACTGTGGTGGGACCGGAGAGCTCATGACCCGCCTCCTGCAGAGTATATGTGCGAGGAGGTCCAGAGTTGCTGGTCACGTCAACCAGAATCAATCAATCTTAGTGACATGTTAGATGTCAAACAGATGCAACAGGGATTATTTTAAAGGGTTATTGGTTGTAAATGACACGTGAATATTTGTTCAGACACAGTTTGATAAATGTTCCGTTTCTGGTGTCATCTGGATCAGTCGTCTCATATAGCCGTCATGGTCGCTCAGGGTTGACTGACAGTCCCACCTGTCAGCAGCTCCCGCTGAGAGACTCCTGTTGCTATAGGAACCAGTGTGGTGAGGACTTGTACTGCAACTGGGTCCAGTTCTGAACACACGCCCCCTTCAAATTCGTCAATGTCTTCTAGCTGGACCAAAGCTGCCGTTGTTGTGCAGGTACACGACTTCACGCAGCCATTCATAGAAGACGCATATCATCATCAAACCTTGTAAACCATTTATAACTGATGTCATGTGACTTGTTCTTCATTAATCTGATCATTAACTCGTTTTCTTCATCTCATTGATGGAGGTCTGTGTTCCTCAAGACCATCACTTATGTGTGTTCACGTCTTCATGAGACCCAAACACAGAAAACTCATCAGTTTACTTTGGTATTAATTATGTACCTCATCAGGTAAAATTATATCAAGAAAAGATTAGGGGTGTGGTCTTTTGATCGGCGGCTACCACAGCCAAAGAATTGATCACTTTTATTTAGTTTTTCAAGCTATATTGACTTCTGGACTCCTGAGCTGTCAATAAAGACCCAACAGAGTATAAACCTTCACACTTTAAAGAGAGTATGGACTGCTGTGACTGGTACCGGGCTGGCCAGAGAACACGTACTGCACCAAAAAAAAGCCTGGACTCACATCACCTGCTGCACTGAATCAAGAGTAGACTTCTCGTATGATAAATGCATCAAAGATCTTGCACCAGTGTTTTATTTGGTGACTGCAGCGCATTAAAGTGTAATGCTAAGGTGTGTAAAGCGTCCTTAGGGAGCAAAATGAACTGAACCTAAACTTGTTTCCAGTAAGAACCACAGGTTCCTACAGTTTACCATGAAGCCCCCCCACAATGGTGTCTGTGTGGAACCTTTGTCCCACTTTTCATGGAGGATCATTGAAATGGACTCAGACATGTCTTGGAGGGAGATGGAGAAAATTTAATAACAGATCTGATGTAGGTAGAGACAAATGTAGACGTCCTTGTTGATTGTCTGGACATCAAGTTGGTAGTTTAAACCAAACAAGATATTTAACTCTGACCTGTCCGTTTGGATTTAAGAAATGGAATAAAATAATGTCCGTTGTCCATCCTCACTGGAGACCTGAAATCAGCAGTATGAGAACTCCAGCTCTCCAACATGTGCATTACATAACACATCAGTCAAAGCCTCGTCCCACTACGCCCTTTGTCTCAAATCTCACCCCGTTTAGACCCCTCCCACTACTTCAAACTTCCTATAGGAGGATGCAGCCAACATGTAGAGTCTCGGAGGTACGGAGGGGGTCTCAGAGCCAGCTAGATCCAGCTAGGAGACATGTTATGACAGGTCTCTGTTAGCATAATATGAGGGAATCGATGTTGAAATATGTTTAGGCAGAAACATTGAAGCCGTGTTGAATCCCGGTCCACAACAAACAGAATACGTTAATTCAACACGGATTACACGTTGGCATTAGAATTGGATGATTGATTGATGGTTGATCCACCATCAATCGTCGACCTTAACCAAAATGAAACCTTTTTGACCGTAATTCAACATTGATTTAACATCTTTTGCCAACTGTGATGGGAACGGAGGGCTCATGACCCGCCTCCTGCAGAGTATATGTGTGTTGGGCCTCACCTCCTCCGTTCTTGTAGCACAGGTATGGGAACCTCCAAACGTTTCCGAGTCCCACGGCGAAGCCCACGCAGGACATGATGAAGTCCATCTGCCGGGTCCAGGTTTCACGCTCCTGGTATCCTGGCCCCGCCACGGTGGTCGCGCCCCCCACCTTCTCCTGTACAGCACCAGGTGGCCCGCCGCCAGCGGACACCCCCGAGAGGCCGTTGGTGGCTGCGGGTGGATAACTGGTACCGTTAGACAGCATGTGCGGATTCTTCTTGTTCTCCTCCAGGAGAACCAGAGAGCAGGAGGATGCGGGCAGGCCCTGCTTCTCCATCACTGACAGAACCACAACCAGTCAGGTAAAAACAGCTTTGGTCTCTCTGGATTCTTTAAAAATCTTCTTCTATTGGTCTCGTTGACTCCCCCTTTAAGTTTAGCTTCTTTTCCTAAAGTTCAAACCCAGTCAGAACCCCGTAATAACCCAGACACAAACCAGTTCAACAATAGTTTGGCCTTACTTTCGGCTTACGATTTTAAGTCACTTCTCTCTCCAGTAAGAGTCCAGTCACATAAGGATCTGCCGCGTCTCACTTTAACTTTGGAGGTTGTTTGTCCTTCTGTTCGTTCACTCTGAGGTGCAGGCACCAGTCAGCCCAGTCAGGCACCAGTCAGCCCAGTCAGGCACCAGTCAGCCCAGTCAGGCACCAGTCAGCCCAGTCAGGCACCAGTCCAACAGTTCTCTGCAAGTCTGCAGGATTCCCTACTTCTGTCTGTCCTGCGCTCTCCGTCACCTCCACCTCCACCTCAGAAAGGCTGCAGGTTGGAGACCAGTCGCAGACCCGTCCAGCACCAGTCAGACACCAGTCAGACACCAGTCAGACACCAGTCCGGGTGGAGGGTCCACTGTGGACACTGATAAACGTGTCTCCTCTGAGCTGCTGTTTCATTCAAAACATTCAGTTTTTTTTTAGACCAATTAAGTCAAATTCAATAAAACATTAAAAAAAAAAAAATCGGAATGTCCAAAAATAGTTTGGGACGTTTTCTTTGTCGAATCAGGGAAAAAAAAAAAGAAGTGAAATAAAACCGTGAAAACGAAAAGAAAAAGGAGAAAGACCGGCGGTGGGACGGCGACCTTCAAAAACAATCCACGAAGCACTTGAATGTGAGTCTGAAGAATCGCATGGGACCTGAGAGCGGCGGGGGAGCGGAGAGGACGGGGAGCGGACCCGGCGGTTCCCCCCTGGGCGCCGGCACACGGAGCCGCGGGAGCGGGTTCAGTCCCGGCGGCGGGCGGCGGGACGGCGGAGCGGCTCCATCCAACGGGAGGAGCAGGTGGAGGAGGAGGAGGAGAGCCGGCGAGGGGCGTCTGGAGCCGGGTGCTGCGCTGCGGAGGTCCGGTCACTGAGCTGCGGAGGTCCCGGCGGAGCCACTATTTAAAGAGCGTCCGTCTGTCTGTCCGTCTGAGTGCGCGCGCACCGGCAGCGGCTTTAAAAGGACAGGACTATGACTGCAGTGACGTCACGGCCAGGGCCCCTCCCCCTCCCTCTCTGTCCCCTCCAGGAGCATCGCAGCCCTCCATCATCCTCACATCCGTGACGTCATCAGGCTCCCCCAGTGTGAATGGACGACCTCCTCCATTCACCAAGTTGGACTTTTCTTTCATTATTTGCTTTACCAAGTCAGGATTTCAGACGTTTTTGTTGTACATTTACAAGTTGTTTTTTTTTTTAAGTCACTGCTTTTTTTTCTTTCACAAAGCCATTATTTCAGATCTTCCTCTTTTTCTTTTGACTTAAGGTGAACTTGAATTTGAACTTTAGATTAATTTAAACACCGGTTTTCTGAGATTTCTTCCTACCTAAAACTTTTTCCGTAGTGAAAAATTATAATAAATAAAATCAATCAAACCTTCTTGCTGGATGCTGCAGTTAACCTTTGGTGGTCTGTCCATTTCCTGCTCTACCTGTTGATTTCCATCACTGCTTTTGGCACAAAACTGAATAACTTTTCCAGCTGTTTAATACAGCTGGAAAAGCACATTCACTCACACACAGGCATAAAGACATGCATTTGTCCCTCAAGCGTATATGCATTAAATACTGTCCATAAAATACCAGAAACTAACCTTTTCTCTTCCGCGGCGATCAGGTAGCAGGATATTATGGCCTTCTGAAGTCTGAAGTTGCTGCTATACGCATGCGCAGTCAACTGAGTAGGAAAAAATTATGGGTATGAAGAAATCTCAGAACAGCGGACCTGGGGTGACAGAGCCTTCTCCATCGCTGCTCCCACCCTCTGGAACTCCCTCCCCAAACACATCCGTGACTCTACAGACCTCCCAATATTCAAATCCCATCTCAAAACTCACCTTTACAGAACTGCCTTTAATGTGTGATCAATGTCCCGTGTCTTGTAGTGTCCTCATGTACTGTCCTGTGTCATGTAATTGTCCTATGTGTACTGCTTTTATGATTTTTATACTATTGTAAAGTGTCTTTACTGTCTTTGAGTGTACTGCTTTTGTGATTTTTACTAATGTAAAGCGTCTTTGAGTGCTTAGAAAAGCGCTATACAAATAAAATGTATTATTATTATTATTATTATTATTATTATTATTATTATTAAACCTGTTCCAAGCCCAGTTGAATGCATGACCACGGATCGTCTGTCCATACCTATCAAGTCTCCCGTTTTGGCCGGGATAAACTAACGTATTCTACCCCTCTTTCCCCCCGTCCCCCCGTATTAGTATTTTCCCGTAAATTTCCTGTTTTATAATAATTTTATAATAATTAATTAATAATAATATAATAATTTTTAAACTGCAAACTGAATTGTCACTAACCTCGTGAGAACTCCCACCTGCAGCCTGGGTGGCAGTTCTCACGAGGTTAGTGGCCACAACAGGAGCAAACTCAGAAAAACAAATCAGAGATGGATGGATGTAACGAGAGAGGAGACATTTCTGCCAAAAAAGCGAAGACTTCGTATAAATATCTCTTAAATGGGATATTAAATTTACTTTCGACGACCTCCTCCATTCGCCGACAGCAGGGCCGGTTCCGGATCACTGAGGGTCCTGTGCATGGATTCGGCCTGGGGCCCCAGTTAAGTAAAAACTCATGATGGAGGATTCCAAACCTTCATCAGACACTTACCTGTCAAGTTTTGGATTTAAAAATACAGGAAATTTTCCGCCAACCGAGGTCCAGTATCTTACATTTTAAGACAGATTTACGAGAAATTCGAAATAACTACCTGTCAAACTACAAATATGTGCTCATAGCCTGATCGGACGACCTTTGTTGACACTGAAATGCTGTGGACATTCCTATAATAGAGCCTAAATGAAAATACAAAAGTGTATTAAACCACTTTTTTTTATATTTTCAGTTTATATACACATTGATTGTCTTCAAGTGAAACATTTACATTTTCTTTTAATTTGTCATTAAAAGAATGTGCTTTCTGGCGCCATGCTGGTGCCGCTGTCTACCCCCGTGAGAGACACTAAAATCACCCCACCCTGATCCTCTTTAGGAAAGTAAATTTGGTTTCCCATTTTTAGAGATATTTACACAAAGTCTTCACTTTTTGTGCAGAAATGTTTTCTCTCTCGTTACATCCATCCATCTCTGATTTACTTTTCCGAGTTTGCTCCTGTTGTTGCCACCAACCTCGCGAGAACGGCCACTCGGGCTACAGCAAGCAGCAAATCTCGCAAGGTTAGTGACAATTCAGTTTGCAGTTTAAAAATTATTATATTATAAAACAGGACATTTACAGGAAAATACTAATACTGGGGGACACCGGAAAGAGGGAAAGAGGGGTAGAATACGGTAGTTTCCCGACCAAGACAGGAGACTTGACAGGCATGATCAGACGATCTGTGGTCATGCGTTCAGCTGGGCTCGGAACAGGTTTAGAATCGAAAGTTAAAATTCAAGTTCACCTTAAGTCAAAAGAAAAAGAGGAGGATCTAAACCATGGCTTTGTGAAAGAAAAAAAAGCTGTGATTTAAAAACGTCTGAAATTCTGACCTGGTAAAACATAAAAACAAATAATGAAAGAAAACTCAAACTTCGTAAATTCATAAACGTGAACAAAAACTCAGAAATTCTGACTTTACAAAAACACTCAACACTTTTAATTTTATAAAGCCACAATTTAAAACACTTCAACTGTGGTTTTATAAACATTTTGAGAACTGAGTTTCTTTTTAAGGGTTTGAAAATAAAAACACTATTTATGGAAGCTGACCTTGAGGCTCGGGCGCCCTCTAGTGGCGCCTGGGTGCATCTGCATTTCATCAGCCTGCAAATAACCAGTTCTTCCTGCAGATCAAAGACGGCTCTGAGGCTCCTGGAAACTCCTGGAAACCCCTAGAAACTCCTTGTCCTGCTCGTTTATGGGAGGAAGAGGAGGAACTTCGGGTTTCTGTGCACATGACCAATGCAGAGAGCTGTTCCAATGCTGACAAATTTAAAGGTTTATAAAGTACAATGTCAGACATTAACTGCAAAGTCGGAGTTTACCAAGCCACATTTTGGGAGTTTTTCATCAGATTTATTTTCTTATAAAGATTTATATTTGTTAGCCTGCTAATTTTATTGGGTTGGCTACATTTAGTGTGTTAGCTCACCCAACTCAAATTATACTTTTAGATCTGTAAATCATGCACGTTTTTCAGATTAATGCTAAGAGCTTTACAAAATCAGGGCACCAGACAGAAACCAAAAAGCAAGAAATTGTCCTGTGCACCAACATAGCTGACAGGAGCAGAAATGGGGCCCCATGTCGGTCTGAGGCTCCTGGAGCCCGTGTTAGCTCTTCAAACATCCCAACAAATACCTTTAAACTAAGAAAACTAGATGCCACCAGAACAACATCAGAACCTCAACACGTGCACCCACTATGCTCTGCAGACTGAGAATGTTGCATGCTGGACTAATGGACCCAAAACCAGGACTAGTGGACCTAGAAACCAGGACCTGAATGGTGAAATAAAAACAAACAGCAGTTGATGTTTCTTTCTGTTCAGGGTCGTTTGTTCCAGCTGAGCAACATTTAAGAAGCTTAAAGTTTCCTCTTCGTTTGGTCAAGTGGATGCACTTTAAAACTATTGAAATAATAAAATGACTCGTGATCGTTCTCTTTTGAGATAATTTAAATTTGTTATCTTAATTCCCTCATTTACCTGAATGATCCCAAGACTACGTTTAACAGGGTGTAATTACAGACATTTATCTGTGAGATTAACTTTCTGGGAAAATATTTTGTACACAAAGTTTTGAAATTCTCCCAAATTCTAACTTGTTCAGTCTGTTTTTTTGACTGGATGATGCTAAATGGTGGACGAGCCACTGTTCTGCCGAAGACGAGGAGGCGAGGAGACACAGCGGCAGCCCGCAGGAGGATGGGGAACAGGAACAGTTTAATAACCGACACGTCAGCTGGAAAAACACTTTTATTTCAGTGTAAACAAACACATTTACACTCATATAGAAACAAAAACCTCTTATTTAAAACAACAAACTGCTGAAGACAGAAATAAATATAAAATAAAAGATAAGATATCAACCCAAGATAAAATAAATAAAGAGGAAACTTTCATAATAAACCTTCAGGTTCTTTTTTAGTTCAAATACACTTCAGATTCACTCTGAGGCACTTTAGTGTTTGAAAGAAATACATTTGAATAAGACAGAATATTAAATATATTTTATATTTTAAAGAGAAAGTTAAGATATTCTGACATTTAAAGTTAAATGTTTAAAAATTCAACAAAAAAATATTGATCACTTCTTAAATTCTGTAGAAAATCTGTAATTTGAGAAGATTTCTGAAACTCTGGACCGAAAGGGAAACTGATCCCCTGAAACATTAAAATAATCGTTGAGCTTTATTTTAAACAAAAAATGAGCTTGAACTGACATGAAACGGACCTTTGTAGCTGCTGAGTCAGCAGGATGTTTAGGCCCAATCCCAATTCTCCTTCACTCGCCCTTCTTTTCTCCACTCGCACTTCTTTTCTTCCCTAAGCCCTAAAAAAGAAGGGGGAGATTTTAGGGCACTTGAGATCTAGGGCACTTGGCCCAGGTGCCTGTCCCAATTCTCCCCCTACCCCTCGTTTTCATCCCTTCCCTGATCAGGAAGCTGAGAGCCAAAAGCTGTTTTAATTTCAGCTGTAGCGCTGTTAATATGGCACTTTATTAAGTTTTAATATTTTTTCAGGTATAATGGTAACCTTAAGATCCCCAACCGGGGCTCAGTTTATCCAAATAACGCCTGTTAAGAAATTTGACCCGATGTTTTCGGAGATGAGAAGAGCCGCCGCCCCCGGGGAGCAGCCTCAGCTCACAGCCCGAGAAGAGACGTTTCCGCCGGGTCAGGCTGCTCCGTCAGCCCCGGGAGAGACACTCTCTCCCGGGACGCAGCTCTGTTGAGAATCACGCCGGCTGAAATAAATCATTTAGGAATATGTTGGTTTAATAGATGAAATCTAACAGTTGTAGCTACGCCTGTTAAGAAATTTGCTCCGAAATTTAGAGATTTCTGTCTGCCGGGTCCGGAGCTTGGGTCCGCGTTAAATCGACGCAGAGCCTACGGCGTAGGTTGCGTAACCTCCGCCGTAGGCTCTGCGTTGGTGTAACGCGGAACCATAAATCCCTTTATTCTGGCGTGATCTTCCGCAACTTTATCTGAAAGTGTGTAAATTACCCAGATAACAGCTGGATTACTTTGTGGTTTCTGAAGACTATTATATCAGAAACATCCAAAACAAATCTGACGAGTCACAGGATTATTTCTCTCTATTTCTCTGAGACCAGTCTGCCTGTTTGCCTTCGGTCGGCGAGTCAAATCGACGCAGAGCCTCTTTTTTTCATACCCCCTCGCTCGCCAAGTCAGCATCTGAAATCCCTCGATTTGAAGGGGCTATTCTCAGCCCCTAGCCCTCGTTATGCCCCCTCCCCCTAGGTGAAAAGAGGAATTGGGACACCACTACCTTCACGGGAACGCGCAAAAGTTAGGGTTAGGGAAGAAAAGGAGGGCGAGGGGGAGTATTGGGACGCACCCGTCGTCTCCAACACCACATGGACCTGGTTTTCCTTTTTTCTGTTGGACTTGTTCTTTGGTACAGAATAAAAACTAGAGTTCTGTTGTTGTCAAATAATCTGAAATGTTGAACTTTGTGCTAAAAATCAGCTGACAGATTCTGATGAAGATGTTTTTGCTAGTTACTGAACCCTGAAGTCAGCTGTTTCACTATTGTTCTTTTTGTGTGCAAGATAAGTTTGAAGGAAAAACATTTTAAAACCGTATTTGTTCATGTTTTCTGGAAAACTGGGTTCAAAGAAGGCTTTTCTAACAAGCCAAAACCATTTATTGAAATGAAATGTCTGTGACATGTTTACAAAAGCTCAGATTTTAATCACGTCCTCACAGCTCCGTTCACAAAGTGTAAACGGTTGTCGGTTTGTTTAGTTTAGTTTTTAAATCCAAACTACAGAACATTCACCAAGTTCCCAACTGGAAAAGACAGTAGCTTTTTTGTAGCTAGAAGTTACACATTTCAAGTTTTCCTTTGTTGTTGAATGCAGCATTAAGACAGTTTATAGTTCTTATGGCTATCTCTTGGTTTTACTCAAATTATTAGTGTTAAAAAGTCATAAAGATTTACAGAATAAAAACCAGAAACCTTCTGGTCTGACTGATTCATCCAGTCACAACAAAATATCTCAGAAATGACCTGTTTGTTAGTGTTTTTAAAAACATTGCAGCAACAGGAGTTGAGGTGCTCAGCTGGTAACAGCCAGTAAGTTTAAGAGTTAATCTTTGCTTGTTAAAGTGTTAAATCAAGTTAAGAACGTTCAACAGTCAAGAAATATTACAGTAATACCAGGGGCGTCACTAGGTTTTAAGGACAGGGGGGGCTTAGCCCCCAAGATATGAGCGAACGTAGCACACGAGCACAAGCTTTTCCATGCAACAACACTGTCCTTATGTGTTTGTGCCATCTCATGCATGCCAAAGATGACTAAGGTTTTTTCTTCCAGTTCTTGCAACCACTACTTACCAAACTATAATGTTTGATGTTTTTGCCAAACACTCTGCATGGTTGACAGAATATTCTAACCAGTTGTGTTACAGGTCCATATTCAGTACTCGAGTTGTAAAAAAGAATCAGGGGGGATGGTGGATTTTATCATATGGGGACAGATCATTTGTGCTGATTACAAATAATATAATATATAACAAATAATAGCACTGACCAAAACACCTGCAGAAATACTGCAGGAATGACATAGCAGCAGTTAAATGCAGCCTTCTGTAAGCTTTAAATATCCACTGGGCTTACATCAAATACATCAAAACACAACAATAAAAAACAGTTTTCTGAACTTATCAATATGACTCTGTCCTTCACAGGATAAGTAAAATGGATCACTGCAAAAACTCAAAATCTTAACAAGAATATTTGTCTTATTTCTAGTTAAAATGTCTCATTTTAGTAAAAAAAAATCTCATTACACTTAAAACAATACTCATCCCTGAAAAAAAAAAAACAATTTTCACCTGTTTCAAGTAGATTTTCACTTGAAATAAGTAGAAAAATCTGCCAGTGGAACAATATTTTTTTGCTTGTAATAAGAAGATAAATCTTGTCCCACTGCAAGATTTTCCTACTTATTTCAAGTGAAAATGTACCTGAAACAGGTGAAAATTGTCAAATAAGTTATTTTTCTGGTGTTATTTTTCTGGCGTTGACTCTAAATGTTGAAATAGCAGTAAAACCACATTCATTGATGAAATGACATAAGGGATGGAAAGGGGGGATGGCAGTTTGACAGGGGGGGTGATTTGTACCGTTTTTATTTCGGGGGGTGCCATCCCCCCTCATCCCCCCTCAACTCCAGTACTGTTCATAGGGATGGAGGAGTGAATATTATTAGTGTATTATTATTATTTCCACTGATGATAACCACACCTTGAATGAGATGAGTTCGATTTTTCAGAGCTAAAACTTGACAGAAATCAACATTATGCTAACAGTTTAACTTAGTGTGCTAGCCAGGTTTTTATTTATCAAAATGGGGAGCACCTGGTTCATTAATTACATGGGACTCTCTGCTGTTAGCTGGAGCTAACTAATTGTTACTATCAGCTGTGATGAAGACTTACTTTCTTGACAAACCTGCGTATATCCATGTTGTCTGGCTGTGTGCAGCAGTAGCTAGTGTGTCCGTATGTGTAGATGCAGCGGAGTGTAAAGTGGCAGTGAAAACGTGGACTGGATTTTCAGTAATATGGGCGTTCTCTATAAAAAACTGGAACGGATTGGGTAACGAAGCACTGACGCTACCTTACTGTAGTGAATGGGACCAACAGATTTATGATCATATTTAAGTGAATAGTGACAGGTTTATATTATTATTTATTTAAAATAATATCCGTGCGTCTTTATATTGAATTGGTCTGCATTTTTTGTAAAAAAAAAAAATTGAATAAAAAAAACAAAAAAAAACACCAAATTATTTAGGGGGCCTTAAGAATATTTTAGGGGGGCTTCAGCCCCCCTAAAATAGGCCTAACGACGCCACTGAGTAATACTGCAGAAGGTTTTGGAGTGACACAATAGAGCAGCTGTGTGCTATTTTATCGTGAAAGGTTTGGACCTCAGCAGACAGGAAGTGGGAGTCGCCTCCTCAGGATCCCTTTTCTTTACCTGCAGACCTGCAGAACAGATACAGGAGGATGAGGAGAGGAGGATGAGGAGAAGAAGAAGAGAATGGAGCATGCTGGTTACTCATACAACCGGCTCAGGGGTTAAACTAAGCGGTGGAGGATGGAGCAGCTGATTGATCTGTAATCAGATAGCAGAAGCTCCAGCGCAGACACTGTCAACTGTCTTCTATCATTCATCTGGCTAAAACACAGAAAAACAATTACTTGTGGCTGCAGTGAATTTTCACAGAACCAGGGATGAGAGTTCAACGATGCTGCTATAAACTCATTTAACAGTAAAATTTATCAGATTCCTCTGAAACGCTGATCGTGTAATTAAAACACAACTGTGACTGTTGAAGTACAGCAGTTCAGGGTTTAAAAAAGTATTTTTCGGTTTCATCTGGTCTTCACGAGTGTGACAGGGAAACACAACCTCAGATGAACAAGTTCAGTTCATCTGTGGCGAAGATCAGTTAATCTGCGATGAAAATCAGTTCATCTGTGAAAAGGATCAGTTCATAGAGACGATTAATTAATTGGTGACGATTATCAGTTCATAGTGACGTCAGTTCATTGGTGATAATCAATTCATAGTGATGACAATCAGTTCATCTGTGGCGAAGATCAGTTCATCTGTGATGAGGATCAGTTCTTAGTGGCGAAGATCAGTTAATCAGTAAACTTACCCTCTTGAACCGTGTGAGGGCAGTAAGGGGGTACTTAGTATTGCCTGCAGCTTTTTTGTGAAAGTGAAAATGTATTTCATTGTTTTCTGAGGTTGCAAATTAATGCCTAAAGCTGAGACATCTAGAATCTACATCACAACTGCTGTCAGAGTTTAAAAAAAACGTAATTGTTTGAACAAATATTAATGTTTTAATTTCCTGGGATTAATAAAGAATTTGTGAAATCCGAATCTCAAAATGTTTCTCTGTTACAAACATAGTTCTAAGCTATATCTGTGAAAATGGGAAGTATTTAGTTTTAGTAGTGATAAAACTCTGTTTAAGATTAGAATTCAATTTCTTTGTAAGCGTACATTACGTCAAATTTATGACTATGTTAATTTAAATAGACCGTAAAAGACTGAAGTAAAATGGATCAAAAACTTTTAAACAGACTTTTAGAGAATATCAGTGAATCTGAGAATATCGGGATTACTACCAAGTAACATACAAGATTTTTTCACAATTCGGGAGAGAACTCATAATTTGAAAGGATATGGTGATTTTAGAATACCTAAAGTTCGAACCACTCGTAAAGGTGTGTCTTGTCTTGTGTGTCTGTACGTGGTGTGAGATTTTGGAACAGTTTGGATATCCAATACAAGCAATGCCAAAATATCCACACATTTAAATTGCTATATAAACATATGGTCTGGTCAAAGTATAAAGAGAGAGTATAAAGAGGGTTGTAACACTATGTTAAATCAACTTCGGTCTTGAAATGTTGATGTGTACTTGTTGTACCTCATTATGTTATGTATTGTCCATTACCTTCTGGTACTGTTGTTCTTACCATCACTGACGTGAATGTATGTATGCATGTATGTACTATATGTCCATTACCTTCTGGTATTGTTGTCCTTACAATATAGACAATATACATTGTTCGTAAATTTACACACATTGTGGTTATGAAATGCAAATACTGTAGAATAATTTTATTATAATTTGATATAGGTCTTTTGTTCATTGTTTTGGTTTAAATGTTAAGACACGAGGAAGCCTTAAAAATCTGTCAAGTTATTGATGAGAAACAGGGGTGGGATTAAATAAGTTTTCCTTTTCCCACTCCCTTCGAGTGTTAATGAATTAATTTGAATATTGAACCTGCACACCTACTGTTAAAGGTATTCGCTTAATTTTCTGTTGCACGCAGGTCACTTATGTTGTACCGCTCGAAATAAATATGAACTGAACTGAATGAAGTAATGAATCATTACAGTCCAGAGAGAAATGTAACTCACATAACTGAGTTGGGTGTGTACTGGATGAACTGGGTGTGTCTCAACATTTTACTTTGTGGTCCAAATAAAAACAAGAACTATGGCCATAGTTCTTGTTTTTAGGAGGGGACACGGTGGCGCAGCTGGTAGTGTAGCCGTCTGCACAGCAAGATGGTCCTGGGTTCAATTTCTGCCGGGGACCCTGTGGGTGCTGAATGTGTGTCAAGTTCCCCCATGACATCAGCGACCACATCCTGGGTGGGGTTGACACTTTCTGTGTGGAGTTTGCATGTTCTCTCTCTGTGTTCCCTTGGTAGCTAATGTGAGCTACCCTCACAAAAACATGCAACAGTCCTGGGGCCTCATTTATAAAGAGTGTGTAGGATCCATACTAAAAGTGCACGTAAACCCAAAAGCCGGAAACGGCGGGCGCAAACAAAAATCCGGATTTATAAAATCGTGTGCATGCATACTTGCACGCAATGTTCGCTTTATAAATCACAGTCCAGCTGGAAGGTTGCGCAGGTGAATTCGCCTCATATCCCGCCCTCTACACGCCCACTTCATACCATAAATGGGCAATGCAAAGTAGTTCATGACTGTATTTGCATATGAATGAGCCTGCTGAGCATGCGCAGCGGCTTCCTGCAGCCTGTTTCTCTACGTGTCAGGATGAATGAGACGTGTCGAGCCGGGCAACCGTGCCACTAAATTTCACGGAGACTGAGATCGAGATGTTGTGGATGAGGTGGAGGCCAGGAAAACGACATTATTTGTTGGTCACAGTAAAAGTAAAAAAAGTATATAAATAGTATAAAATAAAGCGAGTGAGTGGCAGCACGTCGTTGCTGAGCTAAACGCTGTGCCGAGTGCCACGGACAGACGGTGCAGAAAAAAAAAAGTGGTGTGATTTGAAGGTGGAGGCCAAGAGGTACGGAGCCCCTAAAGGGACACGGATTTCTTTTATATATATATATATATATATATATATATATATATATATATATATATATATGAGTTTTACGTGCGCGCGTGAAACCTTTAAGGCTGATTTATGGTTCTGCGTTACACCAACGCAGAGCCTACGACGTAGGTGCGCGTCGTCGTGTACCCTACGGCGTAGGCTTTGCGTCGTTTTAACGCGGAACCAAAATCTAGGCTTACGCGCGCGCGTCAAGGTTTCACGCGCGTAAAACTCATTATATATTAAAAAAAAAAAAAATCTGAGTCCCTTTAGGGGCTCCGTAGATTGGCCCGGCACTCATTTGTTCTGTCCTCAGTCACTCTACGGTTGGAAGCGGTGGGTGACGAGGAGGTTCCCTGCATGTCCTGGCACTGCGGCTGCAGCAGCACCAGCAGCACCAGAGTCCTGACTGATGCTGAGCTTCAAACACAGAGGGACACGATCAGCGCTATTATATTACAAGTCTGATATGTGATGACATTAAGGGCCCGATTTACTAAAGGTTTGCATGTGTAAAAACGTTTGCAAACTTGACAGCACCCGCAAACCAAAGTGCCAGCTGATCTACTAACAGCGTGCAAAGAGGACTGCGCCTCTCAAATGCGCAAAATAGCACACGCAATTCAGTTAGTACTTTTGCCCTGATGAATAATCAATATGGGGCGTACCCACCAGAAATCCTAAATACTGGGAGGGGAAGATGCAAATTGGTCCATTTACCACGCGCAATGAGATTTACCAAGCCTGAAAGTAATTGCGTGGATTGTGATTGCGTCTGTATTTAATACGTTCGAAAGGAAGGTGCTAATCTCCACATGCAAAAGGAGAAATATTTTATTTGAATGTTAAATCGAGTATTATTCAGCAAAAGGTTGCCACAGGAGGCACATTCATTTTTTTATTTGTGATAATAAATAAATCATGGAGAAAAAAGTGTTTCTCATTGTGCGCCTAATACTTGTTCTGCAGTCATACCCCGGTGTTGTGCCGTATTCAGCACCCCCTCGTCTGACAAAAATGATATTTTCATTCCGTGTCATGTTCTGTTTAGCGTCCAGTTTTGTGTTAATGATTCATGTTTAAATGCGCTCATGGATTCCACAATAGTCATACTTTCCCACAATCACATAACAAAAATCGGGTAAATGGTTATTGATGTCATTAATTAATAGCCTGCTTACTGTGTTGTCTTCCATAATATTTGTCAATATATATAATATAAACTCCTAAGTATGTGTTTGTGTGAGTGTGTATATATAAATATATTGAAGTGTCAGTGTGTTGTTTTTTTTCTTGGTCTACTTATCATTGAATATACGAGGGGGTGCTTTTCACGGCAAGGGTGCTGAATACAACAATTTGCCTTTTCCACTAATATCTCTATAACTCCAACTCGTCAAATTTCATTTTGCGCTTGCAACTATATCCTGCTTTCCATCCAGACTCTCCATGGCGCAAAGCTTGCGCCGCAAACCGTAAGACGCGCAACACCTCATTTAAATACTGAGGTTTGCACCCGTTATCAATTGCGCACGCAATCTTAGTTGATCACCCACAAAACACACAACAACACGCGCAAACTTTTTCAGTGCACACGCAATTTAGTACTCTTTATTTAGGATCTTAGTAAATCGGGCCCTAAGAGTATGACATGAATCTGGCTTCATTTCACCACCTCACCGCCTGCGTCGCCAGTTCCCCATCTCTTCAGACTGTTCGTGCGCGAGGGTCAGGGTTGGCGTAGAGATACACACATTTTTCGGTTAGTTTTCTTTTTAAATCCCAACCTTTGCGTAGAAGGTGGCTTGTGCATCTTTCAAGCCCTGTTTTGTGCGCAAGCGAGCTTTATAAACGAGGCCCCTGGGCTATACATGCACCCTCTGGCCAGCCGGGGCACCCGATGGGGTGGGGAAGATCTGGACGGAATATCTATATATAGTTGATATAAATGTTATTTAATGTCTTAATTCCTTTGTAACAGAACAGTTCTGGGTTTGTTGGTATCAGTGAGCTCTTCAGGATGTTCTGGCGCCTCCGTGTGGAGCAGCTGCTGAACAAGGACGTATCTCAGGAAGGATGGTAAACCTGGATGATTGACAGCTCTGTGTCGTCTTTCTACGTGTTCGCTTGGTTTTTTGGTGCCGGACCGTTTCGTTCAGGTGGAGCCAGAGTTTAAAGCGGCGCTATTTCCTGTTCGTTTGGCGTGCTGTGGGTGTGCGTGCGTTGTGTCATGGTTCGGTACCAGGGTGCCCCATCAGATTTGGGTTAAAACAGACTCAGGTTTATATTCGTTCAACTAAGAAAGAGCTCATTTTTCTGGACCATCAGAACCGTTTCATGTATATTCACATTTCAACCCTGATGTGAGCAGTTTGAGGAGACGAGCTCAGGGGGTAAAGCTCCAAGAAGTACTTGGTATGTTAGAAATGTTCTGTGATTTGCAGATTTTCAGAGAACCGCTGTCAAGAACCGCACCTGAAGAGAACAGCTGAACTGCTTCACGGTAGTGTCGTAATGTCACGCCTTCATAGAACCGCCCAGGTTCTTTTCCACAACTTTGTTCTCTGAGGTCAGATTTGGTTCGGACAGCGTTCTCGATTCTGCCAACACAAACTGAAGAACCACGACTGAGCCACAAATACAAGACAAGTCCAGAGTTTTGATTCCATGTCCGTGTTTATATAAAAAAACTTTACCAAAAGAAGTATTTACAGTCTGAAAAACATCTAGACAATCCAGCGATCGGGCAGCTGTCCCAGACACCCGGACAGTTTCACATGGGGAGGAGGAGGAGTCCGAAGCAGCAGAACCTTCCGGATCCCGCTGCGACAGGTCCGGAAGTTTCCACCAGCAGGTGGCACTCCAGATGTCAGCTGACGTGCGAGGAGTAAGATCTGCCGCCGGTTTGTACGAGACAAACGTTAATCATCTTAGTGTTAGTATGGAATTAAGACGTTTGTTCTGTTGCAGAATCGACGTGAAATAAAACACAATTCAAGATGTTTTAAAAGGTAAAGGCAGGAAAGCAGATGTTTTCCTGAAGCGTGTTCACGCCTAGACGATCATTTTGAGCGACGCGACCACTGACTTTTCCACTGTCTTCGCTGAACAGTCATTGGACGCTCGTGTGCTTTGGAGGCGTGGCTTCAGAGGCAGGTGAAGGAGGGGCCTGCACCTTATTTTTAGTGTTTTTTTTCCCCCCAATCTCTGGTTTTTACGTCTCCCAGACCCATGTAAAGTCAGGGATCCGGTTTCTGCTGAGTGCTAGCCCCGCCCCTGCAGCGCCCCCTTTAGTGCAGTCGTCACATAAAATCAGAAAAAGACCATTTCGTTCTTGAGATGAAACCTTTCTATTCCTAAATAGGAAAAGTTATTAACTCATGAACTTCAGATAATAAATAAATAAAAAATAAAATTTTATAATTAAACTTTCATCGGCTGTCGTCAGTTAGTGGCTTTAAATCAGTGCAATTATTAATTCTGATCCGTTTTTAAATAAAAATCATTTTTTATGGTGTTGTCAAAGCAACAGCAGAAAAAGCTTCAACGTTTGAGCGATATGTCCAGAAAAATGGCAAAAAGGGACAAATCTGCCATTGGCGGCGTTCGCGCCGCTACCTAGCGATATGACGTCTGACCACCCGGGGGCAGCGTGGCACGAGAACGACCCGTTTGAGATGGTTTTGTGACGGGCGTCGCAGATGGGCCGTCCCCTCCCATCAGTGGCTCTCTAGTTAACACACATCAATACGCCACCATGTGCTCAGAAGCGCTATTACTTCAATGAGTCGCCTTAAGAAAAGTCGTTTTTCTAGAGAAAAAGTTTCCTTCAACGTTAAAATGTTATTCTAGCGACAAATCAGGTTTAGCTGTCCGCTTATGATTTACTGATGATCCAGTTAAGTACACAGAAGTAAACCTGCAGTCTGCATGTAAACAAATACAGAAAATCAAATGATAAAAAACAGAAATTAAAGTGCCCCCCCCCCTATAGGCGTGGAGGTTTAGTCTCTGTTACGAAGCCCAACTTCACGTTCGCTCGCGCCCTTTCACCTGTTCCCTCTCGCATCGTTTCTGCTACGATTCTCTGTAGAAGAAACTTGTCTTTTCGGCCAATGAGATTGTTTTTTAGTCAGGAGACAAACACTCATCACACTTCCCCCATCCGTGTTCCCAGCTGACATCTGGAGTTTCCTCCTGAGCCTCTTCTTCCTCCTCGTTCACCCAATCACAAATAAACCAGATAAACCAGCGCACCGGCTGGCCACGCCCACAATAAACACACAAACACCAGCTTCAGGATTTCTCTCTCTCACCAAAACAGAAAATTCAATCATCATCTTTCACAGTTTGATCAGAAAGGGTTTTCGGCTTTTTTGTCTCCGCGTCGAGCAGCAGGACATCGGTTTCCTCTGGAACGCAGTCAGATGAGGATCTGGAGCTGCGGTGACGGCCAGGAGGGGGGTCTGTAACTACTTCTACGACCTCATCTGTTGTGTCTCAACGTGCTGAAAACGCACTGGAGTCCTCGTTGGATGTGAAGAGTCCGGTTTTCTCTCAGAACCTTCACCATGAATGTGCGTTTTAAAGCCACTCTATGTAGTAACACCACTTCTGACACACGGAGGCAGCAGGTTGGCCCCGAGTGTAAGATGCAACCAAGGGCATCTCTTGTGGGACAAAGTGGTATTACAAGTCCCCACTCAACAGGACCGTCAAACCAGCAGGTCTGTGCGCCCCCATGAGGTCAGGAGGGCTGTTTCTCAGTAGAGGGCTTTGACTGATTCTTGTTCTACTGAACCCACCATCTACAGCTGCTTTCGGGTACAGGCCTCTGACTGAGTCATGGTGCGTTTACTGACCGGGGGAAAAGAAGGCGTCACTGGGGGCTGGAAGACTGGGCGGGCCCAGCATCGCGATCGCCGACTGGTCGGGACTCGTTCATCTTTGAATCTTTATCAGGTTCCAAACGTTCAAATGTTTCAGTTTCATTAGTTGGTCTTACGGACCACATGTGATGTCATTGAAGTCATGTGACCGATCAATGAATCAGTGCTGATGGGGAAATGGTTCATCTTCATTTTCAACTCCGAAACCGACTTCTTGCTGACGTTCACGAGACAAAAAAAACTCCCTTAAAGTGAAATGACACAAACACCCCAATCCCCTGGAACGGGGGAACATTCAAAACGCCATCAACGGCGGCCAACGCCAGAATCCCGTCGTGATCGATTTATTCTCCAATCGCTCCCACTCACCGACCCAACACCAGCATTTGAGCAACAACCTCCGGCTCTGCGAACGTATGGCTTCTGTACAGACGATAGGAAAAGGCACCGAACGGCCGCCAGCTGCAGTAGGACCCCACCCCCCCAACTCCACCAGTAATAATCAATACCCAATAATCAACGTCAGACCTTTTTTTCATTCAGTTAGTTCAAAGTTTAAGGCAAAGAGGACAGAGACGGACAGACAGACGGAGGTCAGGGTCTCACTGCAGCTCCTCCTCCTGCAGCAGTTAGTGGGCGACGAGGACGGCGGAGGGGGGAGCGCCCCCTACAAGGTCTGATGGGGGGCGGGGGAGGTTAGTGTGGAGGAGGAGGAGCACCCCCCCGAACAGGTAGAAGGAACCCAGAGGGAGTGAAAGAGGGGGAGGAGGAGGGGTCTCACCGACCACTTCCTCCAGCATCAAGGGGGAGGAGCAGGAGGAGGCTGCGACGGAGCGCAGTGATTAGTTAGTGACCGCTGACCCCGCAGAGAGCAGACAGGAAGTGAGCAGCGGGAGGCGCCAGAGAGCAGCAGACGATCACTTCACCAGCACTGACTTTGGCAGAAACGCCTCCATCTCGTCGCCTTCTACCGCCCTCGGCGACGCCGAAGACGCCGAGGAGGAGCTCAGCGACGGGGAGCCGGCGGGCGCTTTGGGGAGGCTGTACATGTAGACGGCGCCGATGACCATCCCCGCCCCCACCGTGAAGAGCAAGTCCACGTGGAAGCCGAACAGGTAGACGGACATCACCGTGGAGACGACGATGGAGAAGGAGGTGGCGAAGCCCTTCAGGATGTTGTCGGCGTATTTCACCACCACGGCCACCAGCAGCCCGCCGAACGCCTGGTTGAAGATGACGCACCACACCATCCCGGTGTAGCCGTACAGGAAGCCGCGCTCTGCGATGGCGGGGCCGTCGTTCCACCACAGTCCCAGCAGGCCCAGCACCGTGCCGAAGATCCCCAGCTGCACGTTCCTCATCCACACGGAGGCCGAGCTCCCCTTCAAGATCTTCTCAAAGTAGACGCCGGCGAACCCTGACGACAGGCAGCTGATCACCACGGCGACCAGGCCCACCGTGTAGTTCTGGTTGGCGCCGTTGGCCAGCGATGCTTCCTTGTTCCCCTCCTGCTGCACCTGCAGGGAGACGATCAATAGTTAGTCTCGCCAAGCAGAAGGTCCTGAGGACCAGTGTCAGAGAGACCGGCCTTAGATGCCCCCCTGATTCAGAGGACTCATCATCACCGAGGACGTCCCACTGCGATACGCACAAACCTTCCTTATGACAGCTGCCTTTGTTTAGTCTCATTTAACCACAGTTTACACTTATATAAGTTGTATTCCTTTTTCTGCCCTAATGTATTTTTGATGGCTTTTATAATGTATTTTTTGTATATTTTATGTTCCTGTTAACTGATCAATTACTTACTATTTTTTTTTTTTGCATTGTCCGAATATCTACCTGACAAATGTTGAGCAACAGTAAACCTTACAGATGTTTCAGCCATGTTTCTAAGTAGTAACAGTACGGAATAGACCTGAGAGGGGGCCTCCAGCTTTTAGACCTTATTTATTCATTCATTCAAATAAATAAATAAATAAATAAATCAGACATGAATCAGATATGCAAGTTTTACAGGCGTCCCTGAAAAAGAGGCGTGAACACAGCTCCAGTCTAAGACCTGCTCCGTCTTTGTCTGAACGCTTCAGAAACCCACAGCTCTGTTAATCTCAGGAAAAACGAGTCTGACTCAGGTTAACTTCTACTGAACAATAGACAGCAGCATCAATGCACATGTGCAGCTGTGAGGAGGCGTGTCACCTGCGCTCGTTTAACGTAACTGAGCTAGGATCCAGCCCATCCAGCAGCACAGATCACTGGAGGACGGCTGACTCCACCCACTATTCCACTTAAAGGATCTTTTTTTTAACTCCTTTCTGAAAAGGCCCATGGGGCCGGGTTAGCACCCTCTGGTCTGGGTTAGTCTGAAAACATGAATGAATGTTCAGCTGTCATCAAAGATGACGACTTTGATGTGTCAAAAGATTAGAACATTTTGTTTCATAAATTGATTCCCATATTGATTTATTAATTATTAAAGTTGTTTATGCTATCCTTCAGTTCCTCAAGCGACCACCAGGGTCCAGATCCAGACCTGCTGTTACTGGACCAACGGGTCTGATCCCCCCCCAGCATCAGGCAGCAACCCAGTGGACCCTCCGGTTTTACACTTGAAATTATCTTTTGACATCTTTAATTAGAATGAAAGTTAGCATGGGTTAGCATAAGCTATAACAGCAAATGTGGTTGACATGAGTAGCAGTCTCACACAGTCATGTGACCACGGCAGGCGACGACACGTACCTGGACGATGGCGACACCAGCGAACAGCAGCAGCAGGGAAACCCACTGAACTCTGGACAGAGACTTCCGGAGCATCAGGACGCTGAACAGGGCCGTGGTGAGGATCTTCAGCTGGTACGTCACCTGAGAAGGGACGAGCCCGTTACCAGTCTGCACCACTCCCACCCATCCCCCCTGAACCCAGATGACCTCTGATAACTGAGGTCAGACACAGACTTTGAAGCAAGCCGAGGAGAGAAAAAGAAGACTGCGAGCCGAGACAGATTATTCAAAATAAAACTATAGAAAAACATTTCAAACATTCTGAGTTGTGTCTCCATCTGAGCGGCACTGACCCAAGTTCACCTTTCAAAACCTGGCATGTTCAATTTATTTGATGCCAAAAGACATTTAGCCCAACGTATCAGCCAAAAACACCCAAAAATCTGATTTCCTTAAGATTAAGATCTCCAGAAATCAACCTGAATATTTCACGCATTAAATGGGTCCTGTACGCTCCTGTTCATGGCCAATTTCACTGGTAAAAAACGCACTGAGCCAGTCCCAACGTGGTAGTCTTTACCCTAGATTCACACTGAAAGCGTCAAAAATCGCCTGTATTGCGCTGCTAGCCAAAGTCTGTCGACGCCTGCAGTGGGCGGGTCTTTCAAGGTGCCCTTCAGAACTGGAGGGAACAAAGTGCATACAGCCTACATATATCTATATATCATATATATACACATGTGTATGTATATATACTGTATATACCGTATTTTCTGGACTATAAGCCGCTACTTTTTTCATAGGTTTTGAACCGTGCGGCTTATACAATCGGGGCGCTCTAACCGGAATTAGAATCAAAACTAAGACAAAATAAATGCAAAGAAGAATACGCTACTTCTTCTTTAGCAGATGGAAGTAGGTAGAAGCAGATTTCAAACAGATAAATAGATAAATAAATACTGGTTATTTTCTCTTGGTTCTGTCCCGTTTTAATCAGCAAAGTTGCTGCCGTGTTAAAAGGATCTATTTAAGTACATACATGTACATCATTTACAGTTCAAAATCCTTCCGTACATGTAGTAAATATCTAATCTAACAACATAAATATCTGCGGCTTGCATATCTTTTTATTTATATATATTTTTTTTTAAATAGAGCGGATGCGGCTTATATGCAGGTGCGGCTTATAGTCCAGAAAATACGGTATATATATATACACATATATATAACGTGCACATCTTCAGTTTCCTATTTCACCATGGATCACACTTTGGAAAGCCTTCTTTATATTTTAGCGTTATTTCTGCATAGATAAGAGTGAGTTTGATGCTCTCCTTAACAAGTTTGGTCCGCGGATCAACACCAACCATCGCTGAGCCATTGGTCCCGGTGAAGCTGCATTCTGTCAGCGGTGAACACTGACACACCGGGTCGTAGCGGATTTGGTAATATTGTTTAAATTTTGTCTTGTGATTAATAAGCACGATTTTTAATTATTTTGCATTGGATCGATGTAGCAAATAAAATCATTCTGACCATACAGCTCCTAAACCATCAGTTACGTGTTTCCCATGAGCAGTTCAGGTAAAAACGGCAGTCAAATCAGCAAATTTCCTGATAAAATAAGTTTGTTAGTGCACAGCTATGCTCATGTACGCATGTGAATGTACAGTCTGCATTGAGGTTTCTTGCTTCGGGAATCCTGGTCTGTGATTGGACGCTGCCTCGGCGCCACCGCTCCTCATTTGCATAAAATTGAGATTCTCTCAACTTCAAATTGACCCTCTGGACGCCTCCGACGCCTCTCGCAGCGCGCGTTCATACAAAATGAATGGCAGCTGGACGCCTATGACACCCATGACGCTTTTGGTACGAATCCACGGTTACTGTTCAGAACAACATGGCTGCAGAGCTGCTAGTAACTCCTGAACACCGGGAGGTGTTCGTACCAAAGGAGGGTCGGGAGGACCAAGCCGTCCATTAACGAAGAAAACCAGCAAGCATCTCAGGTTGTGCAGATAACGGGTCGTGTTCCAGCATTTCCTCTGGAGAACCTCCTAACACCAGAACACTGCAGATGAACCATGACACGGAGACAACACTGACCTGGAAGGTGGCGGCCGGCAGGTTGGAGATGGCCACGTACTGCAGGTTGTTCTGCAGCGTATAGATGAGCGAGGGAACCGCCAGCTTCAGTGTGTCTTTGTACTGGACCACGATGGCGTCGTGCAGAAGGCCGGCCGTCTCCCTCAGACTGACTGCAGACACACAAACAGAGTCGGGGCGTCACAGAAACAACCGGGTCGCTGTGTTCAGGTGCACATGCTCACTTACGCCTCGTCTGCAGAAGGATGATGAGCAGACACGTCACCAGCTTCAGCACCTCCGCCATGACGACGGCCGACGTGGCGAAGAAGCGGTCGCCCGGCAACGTGCGGACGTAGCGGATGCTGAGGATGAGCGAGGCATTCTGGACCACCAGCACGGCCAGGGAGATGTACTTCAACTTCCTGTTTGCTGCAGGACACACGGAAATAAAAAGTCACCTCAGACAGAACGTTTCCACCCGAGGGGGTTCTGGGTAAACACGCCAGACAGGAACCTACAGTGGCCGAGACCCGCCATTGCTGAAAATAAAAGCAAACAAAAAGAAACGCTGCTGCAAATAAAAGAAACGCTGCAAATATGAAGAAACCCCACTGCAAATAAAATAAAAAAACTACGCAAATAAAAAAGCCACAACGGAAGTGAATTACCAGGGACTATTTTTGCCGATGCACCGGTGTTGCACATTAAAAAACGTTGAACGCTAACCTTTTCACTTATTTTCTCGTTCGTTGTTCGTCTTATTCCTCGCTCTTCTTTTTTCTTCCTTTTCACTTACGTCTTCTTCTTCTCCTCTCACGTAAAAAACACTGGTGCATCAGCAAAAAAAGTCCCCGGTAATTCACTTCCGTTGTGGCTTTTTTATTTGCGTTGTTTTTTTTTTTATTTGCAGCGTTTCTTTTATTTGCAGCATTTATTTTATTTGCAAAGTGTTTATTTTATTTGCAGCAGCGTTTATTTTTATTTGCAGTGTTTCTTTAATTTTCAGCAATGGCGGGTCTCGGCCACCGTAGGAACCCCTAACAGGGCCGACCGTCTCCGGGGCCCCCTCATCCAGGTGTCTCCCTGATGCTGTAGCAACACACAACAACCTTCGACCAAGAGTGCAGCCGTGCAATTGTTGCTGTGGGCAAACCGGCAGCATAAAAGGATAAGAGGAAGAAGAGGAATGAAGAGAAGAAAGAACAGGTAAACAACGGACACTACTTGCTTTTTATTTGTTTAGCCTTTTTAAACAAAGACAGCGGAACCAGTCTCCCGGAGCAACAGGACCCGGAACGGTCTCCCGGAGCAACAGGACCTGGACCGTAGGGATGGGCGGTATGGACTAAAAAAATTATCATGATCATTTCTGGCATTTATCCCGATAATGATAAAAATGACGATAGAAAAAATACCAATTCAACTCCACCTTCGTAACTATAAATCTATCACCACATTCAGTCTTTGGAGTCCCCAAAACACTGCTCTAAAAGAATACTAAATGCTACTAAACTACACCAATTAAATTGAATTGATAAAAAACAATTAAATGAGTCCAACTGTACTGAAAAACTGTAATGACTCAGATCCGCCATGTTTGTTACACAAAAACCCCATCAACTGGAATTTATTCTCCTTTCTTTCATATTTTAGGAGATTCTTTCTTTCTTTCTTTCTTTCTTTGTGCGTCGATTTAACTCGGGAACCATAAATCAGCTTTACACAAAAACGTCATCAACGGGAATTTATCGAGTTGACAAATTCTTACCCTGGGGAATTTTTTTGACGGTATATATCGTGAACAGTAAAATATCGCCCATTCCTACTGGACCGGTCTCCCGGAGCAACGGGACCTGGACCGGTCTCCCGGGTTTTTCACCCGTAAAAGGTACTCCTTTTACTGGATCGGTCCTGGTGCTGGAGCCAAGATGATGGAGGCCCGAAAAACCTACCCAGAAGTCCTGCTGTGCCAACTGGCTCAACTCTGGCTTAATCATATCCTGTTTGGTTATTGAACCCACCTGCTACCTTCAGGTTCTTCACACCCCATCACAGTTCTACTGATCTGGCAACCAACCGGAACCTCAACCGCTCCCAACAATCTCACACAGACCTGGCAACTCCTGTAAACACCTGACAAAACCTGGAAATACCTGGCAACACCTGGAAACACCTGCATCAAACACCTGCATCCGACCCCGCCTCTCGCGGCCCCCCGTCTGCGCATGCGTGTTTCCGGTCACGCACACCTGGTCCGGATCCTCCACGTCAGCAGCTCCGGGTCCGCCTCTCCCCCGTCACAGGTCCGGGCTCGTATGGACCCGTTTCATTTACATAAATCAAGCTGATGATGAACTTTTCCGCTCAACTTCACAATTAAAACGTTAAAAGGACCCGTGAGCTGCCCTGCCCCCCCCGGTCCGGGTCGACCCCCACCTCCCCCCGGCCTCTGGAGCCCCCCAGCCCGCTCACCGTCACTCTGAGCCCGGCTGGCCGGCGCGTCCTCCTCCGCCTTGCTGCGCGGCCCCGCGGCCATTCTGAGTCAGTCCGGACCGAGCCTTCCTGCGGACCCCGGGCCGAGCTGCGGCCCTCTGCTCGGTGTGCGTGTGTGCGGGTCTGCGGGGCAGATGTGTGAGAGCAGGCTGACGGGAGCCGCCTGCACATCGGGAGGAGCAGCTCCGTGGAGGCTCCGCGCTGTCCCGGAAGTGAAGGGACCGCAGCAGAGCTGGTGGAGGAGAAGATGCTGCACTCTGGTGTAAAAACCAGCGCTGGAATGCTGCTCAGAGCAGTAAGACAAATATAAAGTATTAGTCCATGGGCCAGGCCAGATATCAGCACCACTCAAGGTGACAAAACTTGCTTATCATTTTTTTTAAATATCTATGTCTGTAGATGATATTTTGGTATGATAACCCTTCCTGAGTGGCAGCTGTATTATAGTTATCAGCTCATGAAGTTCAGAAAATTACATTTTAGATGCTGGTGCATATCCTGGTTTAGACTCATGTACAGGATATCTGTCAATGTTTCACAATATTGTCTTTGGTATCATTTTAAGCATTCATTGAAGCTAAGATGTGAATCTTTCTGACCAACATAGAGGTCACTGCAGCTCTTTAAACTATAAAAAACACACATTTTTACACAATTTTCGCCTAAATTATATACTATCTTTTATCCCTGTGTCATCTAGGAACAACAGAGATACAAAATACAAAAAGCGGAATACTCACAGGACCATAAGGATTCAGGAAATGTATCACATCTTAGCTTGAATGAATGCTTAAAAGGTCCCCTTTAAAATGATACCAAAGACAATATAGTGAAACATTGACAGATATCCTGTACATGAGTCTAAACCAGGATATGCAGCAGCATCTAAAATGTAATGTTCTGAAGGCAGTAGGTAACTTCATGAGCTGATAACGATGATCCAGCTGACACTCAGGAAGGTTATCATACCATAATATCATCTACAGACATGGATATTTTCAAAAATGTGTTTAGTTTGGTCACCTTGAGTGGTACTGACAAGTGAAATCTTGGGCTCTCTCTGGCCAATGGACTATATGTTATCAGATCGAGAGGAAAAGTCTGTTGACATGAAAAAAATTAATAGATCTGACTATTATGAACCAAAAAATAATCTCTTTATTAAATATAATACTCTAAAATTCCATGACAGAGTAGAGCAGAAAACTTTTTTATTTGCCTTTAAAGCACAGCAGAAACTGCTTCCAAACTGCATTCAGGATTTGTTCCAAATAAAAGAAACCCGCTACGACCTGAGGGAAATGTTTGAGAGGACGACAGCAAGAACAAATATTAAAAAGAGATGTACATCTATTAAGGCAAGAGAAATATGGAATAGTTGTGACAACGACCTAAAAATGTGCAGTTCTATCTACAAGTTCAAGAAAAGGATAAAGCGGGTATAGAAAATGGATGGATATTCTGCAAGGATGAGGATTGATCCAAAAACCTTAATATTGTGTCTAACTTAGCAGTTTTTGTCTTTTTTATTTTATTTTATTTAGCAAATTTGATCAAATCATTAACTTATAATATAATGCATTTATTTAATTGACACATCATGAAATTTGTTTTCTGGTTTATTTTCGTTTTAACCTCGAACCCCTAGAGACAAAACAGTTTAAGAGTACAGTTACACCCTAGCTTTTTATTACACCATGCATACGGAGTCTATGACCAGTAGGAGCGCTGAATAAACCGTCAGAGTGAGACCTCTTACTTGGATAGAAACGATCACTTCCTTGTTGTCCGCCAGGTTCAGAAGGGTTCCCATTGGCCGAGGGAGCCTCACCTGTCAAAGGGTTTGTTTGTTTGGCGCCCCCTGGTGATTGTTTTCACTGCTCGGAGAACAATAAAGTTTTTGTGCTTTACATACATGTGTGTATTTATATATATGTGCAGTGATCTACATGTATGTGTATTCATATTGTATGAATGGAGTATATTTGTATGTATATATATTTAAGCACACGTACATATGTGTATGTATTTTACATTCATGCATAGTAGGTTTATTATGTACTCTCAATTACATGTCTACACATGTGTGTTTGTATGTGTGTGTGTGTGTGTGTGTGTGTATATATATATATATATATATATATATATATATATATATATATATATAGTTACAACCCGGCTCGCAGGGGAAATGGGAAGCAACACAAAACCCAGCTGGTATTAGGTAAGGTAGTTTATTTGTCACTAAAAATGCCAGAATACTGGTTAACAGATTAACAAAGGAACAAAACAAACCAAAGAAGAGGGCCGGTGGGTGCTGTTTAAATCAAATACAAAATATAACAGAAAGAGGACTCTCTAAGAGCTAAAATGGATATAACCAAACTAACTCAAAACAAAAAAGGAACACAAAGGCTGTCTACACTCACTAAAAAACCAATGTACAACCAAAAACAGCACCCCTGCACCTAGTGTTTCTAAACATAAAGTTACTAGATGTGGAAACTTAGCGGAATCAGTCACAGGTTTGTCAAGCTAAACCCTGGCCACACTTCAAAGGTTTAGCAAACTATAGAACAACAACAAAGGACCACACGGTAGCTGCTAGCTAATGTTAGCTTTCTCACAAATCAAAGTTCTGCACAAAGAGGCGTATGGAGCTAGAACAGTCTCATAATTCACAAATGCACAGGACAAGTTTTACAAATGCACGGGCCGATTTGCAAATACACACACCGTTTCACACGTGCACAGAACAAGTTTTACAAATGCACAGAACGATTTGCAAATACACACACAGTTTCACAAATGCACAGAACAATTCACACGTGCGTAGGACAAGATATACAAATGTATTTTTGATGCACACACAAATATAACCTGATTTACACATGTTTTTTTGTCTGTGAGCTGCGCTGGATTTGTGTGTGAGTTTTGAGACTCCCCTGACGTGACTCGATGCACAAATAGGTTTTTTTTAACACGGAAGGATCTGCAACCAATCAGATTAAAGGGGCGGATACACCTGCTGTTTGAACTGCGTTCACTTAGAAAAGTGATTAATATTTCAAGTTAGTCGAGTAAAGATAAATAAACAGTTACAGGAGATAAAATAGAAATAAACAGGATGGAGAGGAGATCACTGCTGCTTTTCTTGTGATCCCGGTAAATAAAACAGCGCGATTGGAGATGGTTTGTCGGGCTGTTCAACCAGAGCCGTCGGGAGAGCTCTTAGTCCTGCCGATGCAGCAACTGATGATGAGAAACAGTGGAGATTTTTATATATTTGCTCTGTTTGGTTTCACGAAGTATTACTGTCCCGCTGATTCAGCTCAGAACCAGACAGACAGCAGAGAGCTGGCTGCGCTGCCTGACGGGGACGAGCTGCAGCGCCAGGTGGAGCAGCAGCGCATGTCAGGGGAATTATTTACTGAAATATCTGGAGTAAAGTCGGTATCAGTCGACTGATAACCGAAGAACCTCTGTATCCAGCTCAGATGTTTGATGATCGGTGGACTAAACCCCGACCAGCATCATCACGGCTGCATCTTCCCATGAGCATGAATGTGCACCGGGAATGTGTTGATCTGCCACCGCTGTTCTGACACATGTTTGTCTCTGTGTGGTGGCGATGTCACATCATAAATGTGAGGATAAAAGCTGCTTGTTTCTGATCTCCACGTCTGACGTGGAGGTCAGAAACACCAGCTGACTCAGCTGGTGTTTCTGACCGGGACCAGCGCCATCGCGGCCAGAGCCAGAAGCGACTGCAGCAAGATTCACCCCCGTCAGGCTCGTTCTCCTGAAAGACACCTGTAGTTCAAATACAGAAATATCTCCGCTGTTTCTCATCATCAGTTGCTGCATCGGCAGGACTTGGAGCTCTCCAGTCTCCCGACGGCTCTGGTTGAACGGCCTGACAAACCATCTCTGATCGCGCTGTTTTCTTTACCGAGATCACAATAAAATCAGAGCAGTGATCTCCTCTTCATCCTTTATTTATCTTTTATCTCCTGTTGCTGTCTTTACTCCACCAACTCCAAATATTAATCACTTTTCTATGTGAACGACGCGAACGCAGTTCAAACAGCAGGTGTATCCGCCCCTTTAATCTGATTGGTTTAGAGTAAATCATCCCCCACGTAGGTCTGCTCTTATGATTGGCTGGAACAAAGGAAGACATCTGATTGGTTGCAGATCCTTCCGTGTTAAAAAAAACCTATTTGTGCATCGAGTCACGTCAGGGGAGTCTCAAAACTCACACACAAATCCAGCGCAGCTCACAGACAAAAAAACATGTGTAAATCAGGTTATATTTGTGTGTGCATCAAAAATACATTTGTATATCTTGTCCTACGCACGTGTGAATTGTTCTGTGCATTTGTGAAACTGTGTGTGTATTTGCAAATCGGTCCGTGCATTTGTAAAACTTGTCCTGTGCACGTGTGAAACGGTGTGTGTATTTGCAAATCGGTCTGTGCATTTGTAAAACTTGTCCTGTGCATTTGTGAATTATGAGACTGTTCTAGCTCCATAGAGGCGAGCTGTCACACAGTCAGCCGCCCAGACTGACAGACTGGCAGGGGTTTTGTAGATTTTCACTTCTGATTGGGCAGCTGGGATTGGCCAGCCCCAGACACGCTGCACCAATCAGGAACCCAGGTGAACTGAGGGCTGGACTGCCAGGAGCCTGGAGGCCGCACCAATCAGGTCAAAGAGGGCGGAGCTTCTGTGGTGAGCTGTGCAGCTTGGCAGAGTGGCAGAGAGAGAAAAATGAACACAGTAAAGGAGGAAAGGGCAGCGGCCGTAACATATATATAACATATGTGTGTTTGTGTGTGTGTGTGTGTATGTGTATTTTTATTTTATTTTTTCCCACAAGAGTATTGACAGAGGCTGAGGGGGCTGCTGAAAGATAAGCATGGCACTTTGAGTGAGTCCTGAAAGTTTTATTACATTTATTACGAAGGTTGGCATTACTCATTGCATCTTCTTCAAAAACTTGTTCAATTGCATCTGCAATCACCCACACAGCCAGCTGCTCATTTTGGCAATCTCGAGCCTCATCACCCGCGACTGCTTACATTCTTGACTGTTTCATGTCCATAATAATGCTGGCAGTGACCTCATCGGTACAACATTGTATCATATCACTTTGTGATACGGGTGAAAAGTGGGTAGAGTGGGAGGGGGCTTTATAAGTTTGAAACACTGGCTCAAATTCTCTCAAAGGTTTAATGGCATCCAGTTTTCTTGGTTGTCAGACAACTCCATGACCATGAAGATCAATGTCGTTTTCCCAAAAAGCTTGTAAGGCAACAATACGGCGAGGGTATTCTCGCCGTTCTGTGATCTGGGCCATTCTAGCCATATCCATTCTGTCAATGGCACTGCCTGGTATTAAACTGACTACATAACTATTCCAAGCGAGCCCCGAAGCCTTGGGTCCTGAACTTATTTGTTCCAAACTCTTTTCTGGTTTTCAAAACCAAATGAGCTTGTGGTGAAGTCTTTGTTTACACGAAGCACTGGCTGTTCAAAGAGTTTACATTAGAAGCAGAAAACATTTTGACTTACAAAGTACCCTTGCCACTCGAAAGATTCGAACCCTTTTTGTTGGAAGACAAAACATGGTGAGAGAATATTTTCGGAGTTTTGTTCAGCAGGCCTGTTTCTAAAGGTGCTAGATCTTCCAACACACGCTGCTATCCTTGAGTCTTTCTCTCCAATTGAACAGACATAGGACATGACCTACTGCACTTAAACTTCAAAACGCTATTTCCTCGATTGCAAAAGTATCCAATTTATAAAACCAATACAAGTACGGGAAAAAATTAAATTTGACAGAAGTGCAATTTGGTTACCGGTAGATATTCTAAACGTCTGTCATAGTTTCCAAATACGTACAATAGAAACACATACATGCCTGAAAGGGTTTTTAAGTATGAATGAGGTGGGTATTCTTAGCAAAGGAACTATACTGCTTCTATATATCTGGATCTATATAATATATGAAGTGGGGGTTGGTTTCAGCCATCTAATAGTTATACACTTCAGTGCTGCTGTAATAATATGTTTAAAAGATATTTTTCGGACTTCCCATTCATTGCTGTAATAATATGTTTAAAAGATATTTTTCGGACTTCCCATTCATTCCTTTAGGCCTAGTAGAGCCACAGTAGGGTAGGGAAAAACCTCTTTAAGAGCATCAAATACCTCTCCCCAGAATGTCTTTAGTTTGGGACACGACCAAAATATATGGGTATGATTGGCAGCATGTGCTCCATAATTTTTCCAGCAAGAGCTGGAATGTGTCTGACTCATTTTAGATACTATTTCTGGTGTTCTGAAAAATCTAACTATTATTTTCCACTTGAACTCCTTCAATGTATTTGAACTTGTGACCAGGTGTGCCTCACTACACACCTCCCAGGCTTCCTGTGATGTAACCACATTCATTTCTGCCCCCCATCTCTACTTTATTTGTAGAGAGTTTTTTGTATTCATAGATAAAAATATACTGTAAAATTTGCTAATCAATTTTCCATCTCTATTTCCTGTTTGTGCTTCTATCAGGAACTGTTCGATAGAGGGACGTTTTCATGAGTTTAACCCGTTCCTTTTGCCCCGTCAGAAATGTTCTGAGTTGTAGATACTGGTAGAAATCTGTTTTAGGAAGACCATAAACATTTCTCAACTGCTCAATTGTTTTTAGATGACCAAAACTGAATAACTGGTGCAGATAAACCAGGCCGTACCCTGACTACTTTCTGAAGCTGATGTCCATACTATTAGGTGCAAAGCTCCTCATAGATCCAATGCTGATTAATGACGATATTTGTGTTGGTATTCCAAAAGTTGGCTGTACTTTAACCCAGATTTTAAGAGTGTTCTTAGTCCAAGTTGCCATTTCCTTTATGGAGGCATCCAGTCCGGTCCTGCATAGATTTTAGCGAGCATGAACGCCACATCAGCTTGTCATCAAGGCAAGGCAAGTTTATCATCAATAGCATAATTCAACAAGGTGATTCAAGGTCTCCAAACGTCTGTAAATGACCCATGAAGTTGTTCCAGCAGAGCACAAAAACATCTCAAACGAAGTTGAAGCTAAATCTATTGTCTTCACATTGACCAAAAACTCCACCTATGGAGTAGTGTTTAGCTCAGAGGTCTCAATTATTTGCTCGGGGCCGGGGGTCATGTTCTAGATCTCTAGGAAGCGCCTGGAGACAATTGAAGTTGTTTTTCTCAGTAACAATCACATTAAGGTAGGTGGAGTATACCGATCATAAACTAAATTTACATGAACCGCAATCTGATTGACTGTAACCGAATTAAGACATTCTGATGAAAACGTTTACATGACTTGGTTTAAATGTATTCCCTTCATAATCCAGCCTTACATTTATTCTTGAGTGGCAACGATTTTAGCACACTTTCCAAATCTCGTTGTGGATGAGGCAGCTTTTCAACAACTGAGGGTCAAAAATGAATAAAATGTTAATATTTCACCTCAGTGTTGTCGTTAATGCACTAATCCTCCTCAGAAACGCTCACTCCTTTACATGCATCTTGCCCCCGTACGGGTCTTTCACTCCTGACAAATTCACATTTTTAGGTTTAATATTTTCACGTTAGTTCACTGCTGTCTGGATCTACACCACCATGGCCAGCTTTGTGAAATGTCTTTTTGAAAGAAAGCCTGTAACTAGGTGTGCTAGCATAAAAAGGAGACATTTTAATGGAAAAACAAACGGGATGGGCATTCCCCATTCAGATATGTGTGTAGGCATAGCTCCATAGAACATTTGAACCATTGCCTGCCCATGCATGTGGTAGTACACCATGTACAGTGCTGTGGTAATGTCTGCTTTACTAGTGAAACTCTTGACATTAGCTATCCCACTGCAGGCTTATATTAGCCATCTGCTGCTCCCCATTTTACTAAACCACCACCAATCTCCAAGCCAGTCAAGTCAAAGTATAAGCAACATCCACGCTTGGACTGCACAGCTATGCTTCCACCCTCAGGATATGACATGCAATGCCCGACTTTCAGGACACGCATTGGTCCGTGGAGAAGTAGTGTAACCTACATTCCCAATTTGCATTGGTAAGTTTAGTTTACCTGAGCTCGTTTCAAGTTGTCGGTTAACCAAAGACTGGTCACAGGTGGGATGACAAGAGTGCCAACATGTAGCTGTAAGGCAAGTCCTTTCCAGACCCACTTATTCTGTGGCCAGCTTAGGTGGAATTGTCCTACAACACAGCAGGTCCCAATACAGTCCAGTGACCTCTAGACAGGCCTTGCCCAGGTCCTCACTGGTCGACCCATTTCTGTACCTTTATTATAAAAAAAATTCCAAAAACCATGTACTAGTCAAAATCTTTATTGGCCAAAGCTGATTCAGCATCTTTTATGCAAACTGGCAGAGGACACCTTAGTATTTCCTGCAGAAGTCTAGGAGGCAGCTTGGAAGACCTTTTTCTGCTGCACAGAACCATGGTTGTCAGAAGCATGCTCTTTCAAGTAGTGGATGGCCTGAGAGTAGTCTTTGCCCTTCTCATGGTGCTGGCTGAAGGTAGTCTGGGTGCCAGGAGGGTACAGGCCGTAGAGGAGGTTGTAGTCAAAGTATGGATAGGGGTAAGCCGAAAAACCACCCACACCAGACTGGGGAACCACCACCACCCCACTTGTGAATCCCTGCTGTCCTTGGCCCAGTTGGTCGGCAGGGTAGCCAAATTCTTCCGTCTGCTGCTGGAAGTTGCCAAGTTCAGCTTCCCTCGTAACACTGGAAGCTTCTCCTGCCTGGAAGCTAGGTTCAGGTTGTGGTAAAGGGGCTGAGTGTAGAAAGTCACTGTCACCCATGGTCTGGGCATCATCTGCTGCTTCAGTCAGGCTTTGGGGAGGAACAGCCCACTGGGTTTCTGTGGAAAAACAAGTCAGAATAAACTACCCAACCACAATAGTACTATGGCTCTACAGAATTTGGTGGACGAGACTGACCAGCTCCAGCTGGTCCTGGACCAACAGCTCCTGCTTGAAAGGGTACAGCCGAACCTGAGACAACATAACCAGGCTGAAGGGGTACAACTGAGGCAGTGCCGACAGCTCCAGTCTGAAGGGGCATAGCAAAGCCAGTATTGACTGCTCCAGTCTGAAGAGGCATAGCAAAGCCAGTATTGACGGCTCCAGTCTGAAGGGGCATAGCAAAGCCAGTACTGACGGCTCCAGTCTGAAGGGGCATAGCAGACCCAGAACCAACATAGTATCCCACAGCAGGTGCAGTTGAGTCCAGGCTGCTCACTACTGGAGTTGTGTAGCCAACACGATGATGGGGGTTAGCATGTTGGACAAGTACTGGTGCAGAGACCAGTCTAGGAGCATTGTACAGTACTGGTGCTGAACGACCTGTGGATGCTCCCTGGTAGGAGGCAAAGTTACCACCAGCACTGCCGTCACCACCACTCTGTTGGGGAGATTTTGATCCTGAAGAAAGAAAAACAGATGATTTAAGCCGAGTGTGATACAACTACACATCGTATCTTCAGCAGATCAAAGCCTACCTTTCAAATGCATCCCACATGACGCTTCAAACAACAATGAACAGAGGGAAACCCTGAAAGCGTTAAAAACAAGAACACGATTGAATTAGAAACTTCCAGAACCAGCCGGAAACAGTTGCTTCAAACCAAGACCTCAACAAACCTCAGGAAGAAGCCTGCAGTCTTCATAGTGAAAGCCCGAAGTAAAGGAAGCAGCACGGCTGATAGTTTTTAGATGTTTCCAGAGACCAGTTCTGACCAATCACAGCTTAACGGGCTAACGACACACAGCTGCTGTTGTCTGCCTTCCAGTAACCGTTGTCACCTCAGCTGATGCTCCAACTGTCTACGTTTACATTGACCACAATACTCCAATCATAGTCAGAACAAGGAAAGACTTGGATTAACAAACTTTCATGTAAATAGCAACTTTAAACTAATTAAGTCTCTTGGCCGTAACGTATCACCGCAATTCCTGTTTGTTGTTTGCAGTCTGTTGCTGTTTGCACGGTGTCCCAGGCTCTGATTCTTCAAATCTTTTTAATCTAAACTTAGCTTTTGGACAGATAGAACAGTTTACTATTCATCGTTGATAGGCGATAATAAAAGGTTTGGTGGACAGCATCCTCCCAACCAGTATCACCGTGTGGTACGGTAATACCACCCAGGCAGTGAGGATGGCTCTTCAGAGGGTGATCAAGACTGCAGAGAGGATTATAAAAGCAAAACGTCCCTCTATGGACACCATTTACACACAACGCTGCATGAAGAAGGCACAAGGCATCATCAGAGACACACATCACACAAACTCCTCAAACATAAACACTCTACATTACAGCCTTAGACAAAGCAGAACGGACAGTATCATCACAGGAAAGACACAATTTTACAACAGTTTCTTCCCTGCTGCAGTGAGACTGATGGCAAAAGCAAAGTACCATCAGTCCTCTTGACTAATCTAACTCTGGTCATTGACAATCAATCGGGAAACGTGCAATATCCGTAGGTGAAATGTAAAGTGTCTGATATTTATTGATATTTATTGTTATTTTATTAGTTATTGTTGTTGTTTTAGTTTTTAAATGTTTACTCCTACTCATGTTTGTACTCTAATTGTCCTCTGCACGAGAATTCATATGTACTTCAACAAATGTACAAATGGCAAATAAACTTGATCTTATCTTATTCATGTATATGAGGTTTCTTTAAAACAAACGAGGGTCTGCTATGGTGTTCCGCAGGGTTCAGTGCTAGGGCCAATCTTGTTCAGTTTTTACATGCAGCCCTTGGGAAGTATCACGGCATAAATGTTCATTGCTATGCTGGTGATACACAGCTGTATTTGTCTATGAAGCCAGATGAAAGAGAACCGTTAGCTAAAATTCATGCATGTCTTAGGGACATATAGGACTGGTTGTTCACTAATTTTTTGCTTCCAAATTCTGATAAAACAGAGGTTATTATTTCTGGTCTCAAGCATCTTAGGAAGGGATTATATGGTGTTGCGATGGCCTCCACTACAACTGTGCGAAACCTTGGTGTTAGTTTCGATCAGGATTTGTTGTTTAATGAGCATATTAATCAGGTTTGTAAAACAGCGTCTTTTTTTATCTCCGCAATATCGTAAAGATTAAGAACATCCTCTCCCAGAGTGATGCGAAAAAACTAACTCACACGTTTGTATGTTCAAGACTATATTACTGTAATGTATTATTAGCAGGATATCCAAGTAATTCTCTGAATAGGCTCCAGGTGATCCAAAATGCAGCAGCGCTGTGCTGACAGGAATCAACAAGAGAAATGACGTCTCTCCAGTGTTAGCCTCACTCCATTGGCTCCCCGTAAAACTTAGAATCCAATTCAGAATGTCATTACTTGCGTATAAAGCCCAAAACATCCTAGCTCCGTGATATTTGCAAGACCTGATAGTATCTCTTATTCCTAACAGAGTTCTCCGTTCTCAGAGGGCAGGTTTACTCGTAGTTAAACTTCCAATCTGGGTTAAGGAGGCTGACACCACCTCCACCTTTAAAACCAAACTTAGTTAGTGTAAACTCTAATGGGCCAGTAATCATAGCTGCAACAACAGGCCAAGACTTAAATAGTTCATCTTAAAGATAGCTTAATTGTAGATATACTGCCATAGGCCTGCTGCTGACATCCTGGTCTGCAGTCCCACCCTTTGACCACCGCAGTGTCTGCTGTGTACATGTGTTTGTATAGTCATCCCTGTAGTGCACTAGTTAGCCATTGTGTCTGTGTCTCTCCTTTCTCTGTTCTTCATTCTCTCTGCCTATTCTCTTTTCCTGCTCTGCCCAGCTGGCCTTCGGCAGACGGGTCCCCCCTTCTGAGCTAGGTCCTGCTCAAGGTTTCTTCTCTCTCAAGGGGGAGTTTTTTCTTAGCACTGTTTGGCTTTAGGTTTTTCTTCCACTAGGGGAGTTTTCCCTCTCCATTGTTTAAGTTTATGTAATATTTGCTTGGGGTCATGTTCTGGGTCTCTGGAAAGCGCCTGGATACAATTGAAGTTGTTTTTTTCAGTAAGTAACAATCACATTAAGGTAGGTGGAGTATACCGATCATAAAGTACATTTACATGAACAATCTGATTGACTGTAACCGAATTAAGACAACATTCTGATGAAAACTTTTACATGACTTGGTTTAAATGTATTCCCTTCATAATCCAGCTTTAGATTTATTCTTGAGTGGCAACAATTTTAGCACACTTTCCAAATCTCGTGGATGAGACAGCTTTAACAACTGAGGGTCAAAAATGAATAAAATGTTAATATTTCACCTCAGTGTTGGCGTTAATGCACTAATCCTCAGAAACGCTCACTCCTTTACATGCATCTTGCCCCCGTACGGGTCTTTCACTCCTGACAAATTCACATTTTTAGGTTTAATATTTTCACGTTAGTTCACTGCTGTCTGGATCTACACCACCATGGCCAGCTTTGTGAAATGTCTTTTTGAAAGAAAGCCTGTAACTAGGTGTTGTGCTAGCATAAAAAGGAGACATTTTAATGGAAAAACTAAAACGGGATGGGCATTCCCCATTCAGATATATGTGTGTAGGCATAGCTCCATAGAACATTTGAACCATTGCCTACCCATGCATGTGGTAGTACACCATGTACAGTGCTGTGGTAATGTCTGCTTTACTAGTGAAACTCTTGACGTGTAGCTATCCCACTGCAGGCTTATATTAGCCATCTGCTGCTCCCCATTTGACTAAACCACCACCAATCTCCAAGCCAGTCAAGTCAAAGTATAAGCAACATCCACGCTTGGACTGCACAGCTATGCTTCCACCCTCAGGATATGACATGCAATGCCCGACTTTCAGGACACGCATTGGTCCGTGGGGAAGTAGTGTAACCTACATTCCCAATTTGCATTGGTAAGTTTAGTTTACCTGAGCTCGTTTCAAGTTGTCTGTTAACCAAAGACTGGTCACAGGTGGGATGACAAGAGTGCCAACATGTAGCTGTAAGGCAAGTCCTTTCCAGACCCACTTGTTCTGTGGCCAGCTTAGGTGGAATTGGCCTACAACACAGCAGGTCCCAATACAGTCCAGTGACCTCTAGACAGGCCTTGCCCAGGTCCTCACTGGTCGACCCATTTCTGTACCTTTATTATGAAAAAAATTCCAAAAACCATGTACCGTATTTTCGCGACCATTCGGCGCACCGTGTGGAAAGGCGCACCCTCATTTTTGTGTGTCATTTTTAGATTTAAAACATACATATGGCGCACCGACCCAAAAGGCGCAGTCTACAGAGCAGAGCTGCACACACGCGTGCCGCAAAACACGCCGGCCGGAAAACACACACACCCGCTGCAGAACGCACACACATGCAGAACGCACACACAAGCAGAACGCACACACAAGCACACAAGCGCTTATTTAAAAAATAGAGCGGGAGCAAAACCTCTGTTTCTGCATTAAAGAGCTCCGCTAATTCAGCTGGGCCAGTCCGAATTTCCTCGGTGTCAGTCACTTTCTGCACAACAGTAAATAAACTTTTCATACCCCGTTGTGCGGATCCTCCACCGCGCAGAGCCCGTCTCTCCCCAGCGGGGTGGAGCAGCGCGCGTCACAGCGGCTTTAACCGGGAATGTGACCTGTTCGGACCGGCTGGGACCGAAGCCATCCACCTGTATGGGAGCAGGGGCTCCCGGGGAAAGACCAGCGGCATTTCGGCCGGATCTGCCCCGGGGATGGTGCGCCCTGGCCCGGCAAACCCGCGGCGGGAGCCTGGCGGCTCCTGAGCGCATCCTCTGCATCTTGGTTACCGGAGATCAAACCGACAGATTTGCCTGAAAATCTCGCAGGTTGAAGTTGATCCGACCTGGGACAGACCCCTGAAATCCCTGCTCCTAAAGCGGGTGGGAACCAGGAGAATTTGATCTGATCCAGCTTCGGGAACCTGGAAGTCGGGTTGCAGCAGCGCGCGTCACAGCGGCTTTAACCGGGAATGTGACCTGTTCGGACCGGCCGACACCGAAGCCATCCACCTGTATGGGAGCAGGGGCTCCCGGGGAAAAACCAGCGGCATTTCGGCCGGATCTGCCCCGGGGATGGTGCGCCCTGGCCCGGCAAACCCGCGGCGGGAGCCTGGCGGCTCCTGAGCGCATCCTCTGCATCTTGGTTACTGGAGATCAAACCGACAGATTTGCCTGAAAATCTCGCAGGTTGAAGTTGATCCGACCTGGGACAGACCCCTGAAATCTCTGCTCGCAAAGCGGCCGGGAACCAGGTCATCGGACCCCGCTTGGGGAACCAGGAAGTCGGCTGCAGCAGCGCTGATCACCGCGCTGCGCCAGCCGCTGCTTTAACCGGGGAACGTGGACGGTTCCGACCAGCCGGGACCGGAGGAGCCCGCCTGCACTGTTGTAGGGGCTCCCGGGGAAAGAGCACTGGAATTTCAGCCGGATCTGCCCCGGGGATGCGGCGATCGGACCCGCAAACCCACGGCAGCTGCTTCCTCGGTTCCCGACATGCAAAACACACGCGCGCTGCAGAACAAGTGTGCTTATTTAAATAGAGCGGAAGCAAAACTTAGTTTGATTGTATTTTATTTCACTTTACACATCAAGCAAATCCTTAAACGTTTTCATCATCTGTTTCGCATTAATCAGCTCAGTGGAGTCTCATTCACGTCGCAACTCACTGGGGCTTCCCCCGCCCCCTTCTCTTTTTACCATTCACATGGTGGCCGGCCTTACATTACCGTAATTCAGGTAATAGACACGGCGCACCGTTTCTTAAGGCGCCCGGCACATTTAAAAAAAAAAAAAAAAAAAGTTGCGCCTTATGGTCGCGAAAATACGGTACTAGTCAAAATCTTTATTGGCCAAAGCTGATTCAGCATCTTTTATGCAAACTGGCAGAGGACACCTTAGTATTTCCTGCAGAAGTCTAGGAGGCAGCTTGGAAGACCTTTTTCTGCTGCACAGAACCATGGTTGTCAGAAGCATGCTCTTTCAAGTAGTGGATGGCCTGAGAGTAGTCTTTGCCCTTCTCATGGTGCTGGCTGAAGGTAGTCTGGGTGCCAGGAGGGTACAGGCCGTAGAGGAGGTTGTAGTCAAAGTATGGATAGGGGGAAGCCGAAAAACCACCCACACCAGACTGGGGAACCACCACCACCCCACTTGTGAATCCCTGCTGTCCTTGGCCCAGTTGGTCGGCAGGGTAGCCAAATTCTTCCGTCTGCTGCTGGAAGTTGCCAAGTTCAGCTTCCCTCGTAACACTGGAAGCTTCTCCTGCCTGGAAGCTAGGTTCAGGTTGTGGTAGAGGGGCTGAGTGTAGAAAGTCACTGTCACCCATGGTCTGGGCATCATCTGCTGCTTCAGTCAGGCTTTGGGGAGGAACAGCCCACTGGGTTTCTGTGGAAAAACAAGTCAGAATAAACTACCCAACCACAATAGTACTATGGCTCTACAGAATTTGGTGGACGAGACTCACCAGCTCCAGCTTGTCCTGGACCAACAGCTCCTGCTTGAAAGGGTACAGCCGAACCTGAGACAACATAGCCAGGCTGAAGGGGTACAACTGAGACAGTGCCGACAGCTCCAGTCTGAAGGGGAATATCAGACCCAGTACTGACGGCTCCAGTCTGAAGGGGCATAGCAGACCCAGTACTGACGGCTCCAGTCTGAAGGGGCATAGTGAAGCCAGTACTGACGGCTCCATTCTGAAGGGGCATAGTGAAGCCAGTACTGACGGCTCCAGTCTGAAGGGGCATAGTGAAGCCAGTACTGACGGCTCCAGTCTGAAGGGGCATAGCAGACCCAGAACCAACATAGTATCCCACAGCAGGTGCAGTCGAGTCCAGGCTGCTCACTACTGGAGTTGTGTAGCCAACACGATGATGGGGGTTAGCATGTTGGACAAGTACTGGTGCAGAGACCAGTCTAGGAGCATTGTACAGTACTGGTGCTGAACGACCTGTGGATGCTCCCTGGTAGGAGGCAAAGTTACCACCAGCACTGCCGTCACCACCACTCTGTTGGTGAGATTTTGATCCTGAAGAAAGAAAAACAGATGATTTAAGCCGAGTGTGATACAACTACACATCGTATCTTCAGCAGATCAAAGCCTACCTTTCAAATGCATCCCACATGACGCTTCAAACAACAATGAACAGAGGGAAACCCTGAAAGCGTTAAAAACAAGAACACGATTGAATTAGAAACTTCCAGAACCAGCCGGAAACAGTTGCTTCAAACCAAGACCTCAACAAACCTCAGGAAGAAGCCTGCAGTCTTCATAGTGAAAGCCCGAAGTAAAGGAAGCAGCACGGCTGATAGTTTTTAGATGTTTCCAGAGACCAGTTCTGACCAATCACAGCTTAACGGGCTAACGACACACAGCTGCTGTTGTCTGCCTTCCAGTAACCGTTGTCACCTCAGCTGATGCTCCAACTGTCTACGTTTCAATTGACCACAATACTCCAATCATAGTCAGAACAAGGAAAGACTTGGATTAACAAACTTTCATGTAAATAGCAACTTTAAACTAATTAAGTCTCTTGGCCGTAACGTATCACCGCAATTCCTGTTTGTTGTTTGCAGTCTGTTGCTGTTTGCACGGTGTCACAGGCTCTGATTCTTCAAATCTTTTTAATCTAAACTTAGCTTTTGGACAGATAGAACAGTTAACTATTCATCGTTGATAGGCGATACAACATAGGCGATACAACAGTTTCTTCCCTGCTGCAGTGAGACTGATGGCAAAAGCAAAGTACCATCAGTCCTCTTGACTAATCTACCTCTGGTCATTGACAATCAACCAGGAAACGTGCAATATCCGTAGGTGAAATGTAAAGTGTCTGATATTTATTGTTATTTTATTAGTTATTGTTGTTGTTTTAGTTTTTAAATGTTTACTCCTACTCATGTTTGTACTCTAATTGTCCTCTGCACAAGAATTCCTATGTACTTCAACAAATGTACAAATGGCAAATAAACTTGATCTTATCTTATCTTATTCATGTATATGAGGTTTCTTTAGAACAAACGAGGGTCTGCTATGGTGTTCCGCAGGGTTCAGTGCTAGGGCCAATCTTGTTCAGTTTTTACATGCAGCCCTTGGGAAGTATCACGGCATAAATGTTCATTGCTATGCTGGTGATACACAGCTGTATTTGTCTATGAAGCCAGATGAAAGAGAACCGTTAGCAAAAATTCATGCATGTCTTAGGGACATATAGGCAGGGGTGGAGCAGTGATTTTAAAAGTGGGGGTGTTCTAGGGGTGGCAGATGAGCACCGCATCCTGGCTGCCAAAATATACATTATAGCACCACGCCCTTTATTCCAAGATATGTAGCTACTAATGTTTAACATAAATAATACAATGCTCCCAGACTGTATTCAGAGGCTCTTCCAACACAGAGTCAGTAATTATGAACTGAGAGGAAATTTTCAGTAATGCAAAAGTGTCATGCATTCTGTATTCATTACAAATCAACTGAAATATTGCAAGCCTTTTATTATTTTAATATTGCTGATCATGGCTTACAGCTTAAGAAAACTCAAATATCCTATCTCAAAAAATTTGAATATTCTGGGAATATTCTTAAGCTGTAAGCCATGATCAGCAATGTAAAAATAATAAAAGGCTTGCAATATTTCAGTTGATTTGTAATGAATCCAGAATGTATGCCTTTTTTTTTTTTTTTTTTTTTTTTTTAAATTGCATTACAGAAAAATAAAGGACTTTATCACAATATTCGAATTTTCTGAGACAGTCCTGTAAACTTGCTTGCGTGGTTGTGCTTGAACCACTTCTGAATATCCATCGTTACTTTGTGTTAACGGAGCAGCAGAGAGCAGCGTCTTGCTGCTGCAGGAAACTGCTGGACGCAGATGAGTGACGGACACTGGCTGATTTATGGTTCTGCGTTGCACCAACGCAGGGCTTACGGCGTAAGATACGTGGAGACGCGAATGTACCTTGCGCCTCGCCGCGTACCCTACGCCGTGGGCTACGCCGTCGATTTAACGCGGAACCATAAATCAGGCTTAACGCGCACGCATTTGTCAGTTTTCTTTTCGTCTTTTCAACTGAGCAAACACATAAACTGAGGGTGAAAATACATTCATTTGGTGGGCAATCTGTTTAAATGTGCTTTCTCAACTTCTAGAATTTTGATTTGAAGGGGCAAAACATTTCTACATGGTCGTAGAGCTGGCTTCGTCTGCATTCACTTACATGACAACTTGACTTAAAAAAGTGGTCAATCCTCTGCTGCTGTCTCTTCCTTTTAGGCATCTCTGCCTCCTCTTTCTCTCTCTTGCTCTCTCAAAAAGAATATACTGCTGTTCACTGTCAGCCAGCCCAGCAGCGACTAACAGTAGCTCCGAGTTTACTTTCCCGAGCGGCAGCCGGGCTGGTTTTGGTTAAAGGGCTGTGATTGGCTGGATGGCCATTCAATCAATCTAATTTGACCAATGATTTTTCATGTAGCGTATGGGGACCTGAGGTGCGCTCCATTTGGGTTTGCTGATGCATCGCAAGGGTGGGCACAAAACGGTTTTACCTTGGGAAAAAGTGGGGGGGATGAAATCATCTTTCTGTAAAAGTGGGGGTGTCGCAACACCCCCATACCCCACGGGTGCAACGCCCATGCATATAGGACTGGTTGTCCACTAATTTTTTGCTTCCAAATTCTGATAATAAAGGTTATTTCTGGTCTCAAGCATCTTAGGAAGGGATTATATGGTGTTGCGATGGCCTCCACTACAACTGTGCGAAACCTTGGTGTTAGTTTCGATCAGGATTTGTTTAATCAGCATATTAATCAGGTTTGTAAAACAGCGTCTTTTTTTATCTCCGCAATATCGTAAAGATTAAGAACATCCTCTCTAGGAGTGATGCGAAAAAATTAACTCACACGTTTGTATGTTCAAGACTATATTACTGTAATGTATTATTAGCAGGATATCCAAGTAATTCTCTGAATAGGCTCCAGGTGATCCAAAATGCAGCAGCGCTGTGCTGACAGGAATCAAGAGAAATCACGTCTCTCCAGTGTTAGCCTCACTCCATTGGCTCCCCGTAAAACTTAGAATCCAATTCAGAATGTAATTACTTGCGTATAAAGCCCAAAACATCCTAGCTCCGTGATATTTGCAAGACCTGATAGTATCTCTGACTAAACCACCATCAATCTGCAAGCCATTGAAGTCAACATATAAGCAACATCCACGCTTGGACTGCACAGCTTTGCTTCCACCCTGGGGATATGAAATGCAACGCCCAACTTTCAGGACACGCATTGGTGCGTGGGGGAGTAGTGTAACCTACATTCCCAATGGTAAGTTTAGTTTACCTCAGCTAGTTTCAAGTTGTCTGTTAACCAAAGACTCGGGTCACAGGTGGGAGTGCCAACATGTAGCTGTAAGGCGAGTCCTTTCCAGACCCACTTGTTCTGTGGCCAGCTTAGGTGGAATTGGCCTACAACACAGCAGGTCCCAATACAGTCCAGTGACCTCTAGACATGCCTTGCCCAGGTCCTCACTGGTCCCCCCCCATTTCTGTACCTTGATTATAAATAAGAATTCCCAAAACCATGTACTAGTCAAAATCTTTATTGGCCAAAGCTGATTCACGATCTTTTATGCAAACTGGGAGAGGACACCTTAGTATTTCCTGCAGAAGTCTAGGAGGCAGCTTGGAACACCTTTTTCTGCTGCACAGAACCATGGTTGTCAGAAGCATGCTCTTTCAAGTAGTGGATGGCCTGAGAGTAGTCTTTGCCCTTCTCATGGTGCTGGCTGAAGGTAGTCTGGGTGCCAGGAGGGTACAGGCCGTAGAGGAGGTTGTAGTCAAAGTATGGATAGGGGTAAGCCGAAAAACCACCCACACGAGACTGGGGAACCACCACCACCCCACTTGTGAATCCCTGCTGTCCTTGGCCCAGTTGGTCAGCAGGGTAGCCAAATTCTTCCGTCTGCTGCTGGAAGTTGCCAAGTTCAGCTTCCCTCGTAACACTGGAAGCTTCTCCTGCCTGGAAGCTAGGTTCAGGTTGTGGTAGAGGGGCTGAGTGTAAAAAGTCACTGTCACCCATGGTCTGGGCATCATCTGCTGCTTCAGTCAGGCTTTGGGGAGGAACAGCCCACTGGGTTTCTGTGGAAAAACAAGTCAGAATAAACTACCCAACCACAATAGTACTATGGCTCTACAGAATTTGGTGGACGAGACTGACCAGCTCCAGCTGGTCCTGGACCAACAGCTCCTGCTTGAAAGGGTACAGCCGAACCTGAGACAACATAGCCAGGCTGAAGGGGTACAACTGAGGCAGTGCCGACAGCTCCAGTCTGAAGGGGCATAGCAAAGCCAGTACTGACGGCTCCAGTCTGAAGGGGCATAGCAGACCCAGTACTGACGGCTCCAGTCTGAAGGGGCATAGTGAAGCCAGTACTGACGGCTCCAGTCTGAAGGGGCATAGCAGACCCAGAACCAACATAGTATCCCACAGCAGGTGCAGTCGAGTCCAGGCTGCTCACTACTGGAGTTGTGTAGCCAACACGATGATGGGGGTTAGCATGTTGGACAAGTACTGGTGCAGAGACCAGTCTAGGAGCATTGTACAGTACTGGTGCTGAACGACCTGTGGATGCTCCCTGGTAGGAGGCAAAGTTACCACCAGCACTGCCGTCACCACCACTCTGTTGGTGAGATTTTGATCCTGAAGAAAGAAAAACAGATGATTTAAGCCGAGTGTGATACAACTACACATCATATCTTCAGCAGATCAAAGCCTACCTTTCAAATGCATCCCACATGACGCTTCAAACAACAATGAACAGAGGGAAACCCTGAAAGCGTTAAAAACAAGAACACGACCGAATTAGAAACTTCCAGAACCAGCCGGAAACAGTTGCTTCAAACCAAGACCTCAACAAACCTCAGGAAGAAGCCTGCAGTCTTCATAGTGAAAGCCCGAAGTAAAGGAAGCAGCACGGCTGATAGTTTTTAGATGTTTCCAGAGACCAGTTCTGACCAATCACAGCTTAACGGGCTAACGACACACAGCTGCTGTTGTCTGCCTTCCAGTAACCGTTGTCACCTCAGCTGATGCTCCAACTGTCTACGTTTACATTGACCACAATACTCCAATCATAGTCAGAACAAGGAAAGACTTGGATTAACAAACTTTCATGTAAATAGCAACTTTAAACTAATTAAGTCTCTTGGCCGTAACGTATCACCGCAATTCCTGTTTGTTGTTTGCAGTCTGTTGCTGTTTGCACGGTGTCACAGGCTCTGATTCTTCAAATCTTTTTAATCTAAACTTAGCTTTTGGACAGATAGAACAGTTAACTATTCATCGTTGATAGGCGATACAACAGTTTCTTCCCTGCTGCAGTGAGACTGATGGCAAAAGCAAAGTACCATCAGTCCTCTTGACTAATCTACCTCTGGTCATTGACAATCAACCAGGAAACGTGCAATATCCGTAGGTGAAATGTAAAGTGTCTGATATTTATTGTTATTTTATTAGTTATTGTTGTTGTTTTAGTTTTTAAATGTTTACTCCTACTCATGTTTGTACTCTAATTGTCCTCTGCACAAGAATTCATATGTACTTCAACAAATGTACAAATGGCAAATAAACTTGATCTTATCTTATCTTATTCATGTATATGAGGTTTCTTTAGAACAAACGAGGGTCTGCTATGGTGTTCCGCAGGGTTCAGTGCTAGGGCCAATCTTGTTCAGTTTTTACATGCAGCCCTTGGGAAGTATCACGGCATAAATGTTCATTGCTATGCTGGTGATACACAGCTGTATTTGTCTATGAAGCCAGATGAAAGAGAACCGTTAGCTAAAATTCATGCATGTCTTAGGGACATATAGGACCGGTTGTCCACTAATTTTTTGCTTCCAAATTCTGATAAAACAGAGGTTATTATTTCTGGTGTCAAGCATCTTAGGAAGGGATTATATGGTGTTGCGATGGCCTCCACTACAACTGTGCGAAACTTTGGTGTTAGTTTCGATCAGGATTTGTTGTTTAATCAGCATATTAATCAGGTTTGCAAGAACAGCGTCTTTTTTTTATCTCCGCAATATTGTAAAGATTAAGAACATCCTCTCCCTTCCCTTTCATACATTCTTCCACTCTCTCCAGTCCCTGCCTCCTGATTGACGGATCCCCCCCCCCCTCCCTCTCTTCTCTCATTCCTCTCTTTCTTCCTCCTTTTTATTTATCTTTTTATTTACTTTATTTATTTACTTTTCTTTTGTTTGCCCTAATAAAAATATCAAAACAAAAAAAAAAGACTGTTAAATCTTAATAAGACCATTTAAAGCTCAGGAAGTTAATTTTTAATGCTCTTTAATTCACTTTTTATTGCTCTTGGTTGCGAGTGAACAGTTTAGAATTTTAAATTATGCTCAAACAAATTCACACTCTTACAAAGCAAGAGCACAACTGTGTTCTTGTCTTCTATTTAACATTTCAGATTATGATTTACATTGTTTATCTACAGATGAGATTATTCCTCTTTTGAAATCATTCACTGACTTTCCTGTTTCTTGTTTCTTTCCTGTTTCTTGCCATGTTCAAGGCTGGTTTAAATCCTTGCTGGGGCCTTTTTCTGTGTGGGCTTTATTTGTTCTCCCTGTATTCCCTGTCCTCCTGCATCCTCTGACAGTCCAAAAGAACATGCATGCAAGGTGTTTCTACGATAAATTGACCCCAGGACAGGGGCGAGTGTTTGCAACAGTTTTTCTCTGTGTTGCAAAATAACACACGTGATTGACTTTGATCTCTCCAGGATGTACCTCTGCTTTTGCCCTGCTGATGGCTGGGAATGGCTCAAGAAAACTCCCATGAACCTGAAAACGACTACAGCAGTTGATGTCAACTTAGTTGATGAGGATCCACATCAAATTGTGAATCATATTCCTCTAAAAATAGTATCATCATCCCCCAAAAGTTTTAACATTAATACAAGCAGACCAGCCTGTGCGAATTTAATATGAATTTTAGATTTCTGTACTTAAAAAAAAATAAAAAAACTTCTACAAATTATTTTAATTAATTCTCCTAAATTAACTGCATTAAAATGAAATGAAGTCAGATTAAATCGGTGTAAATCAATTGACACTCTACAGAAAGTTTGGATGGGTAGACTGCAAACATTTCAGACATATAATTTAACCTAACTTTTATATTTAAGTAAATGAATGTGAACAATATTAAAACATGTTTCAGGAAGAGTGACTGTCTCACCAATTAAAAATAAATAAGCTGATATTTAAATGGGGAAGTAGTGAGTAATTGCAAGAATCTATTTGGAGTCATGCTGTGATGGAGACCTTAACAACAGTTCTTTAACTGTTTCCAGTCTGTTTTTTTGTTGTTGCTGTTTTCTTGAAATAATTGGACAAAATAACACCACAAATGTTTCATTTCTTCATATCATCCGTGAATGTAAAATGGTATAAATGCCATGAGAAGGAATGGCAACATTACAAAATGGTGAAACTTTCTCCTGTCCAGCTTTATTTGAAATGTATTTCATTATTCTTTTTTTTCACATAAATAAATGTTACGTGAAATATATAATATGAAATATCTGTTTCTGACTGTTAAAGAAAAACATATGAATCCAAAAAAAAAAAGAACATCCTCTCCCAGAGTGATGCGAAAAAACTAACTCACATGTTTGTATGTTCAAGACTATATTACTGTAATGTATTATTAGCAGGATATCCAAGTAATTCTCTGAATAGGCTCCAGCTGATCCAAAATGCAGCAGCGCCGTGCTGACAGGAATCAACAAGAGAAATGACGTCTCTCCAGTGTTAGCCTCACTCCATTGGCTCCCCGTAAAACTTAGAATCCAATTCAGAATGTCATTACTTGCGTATAAAGCCCAAAACATCCTAGCTCCGTGATATTTGCAAGACCTGACAGTATCTCTTATTCCTAACAGAGTTCTCCGTTCTCAGAAGGCAGGTTTACTCGTAGTTAAACTTCCAATCTGGGTTAAGGAGGCTGACACCACCTCCACCTTTAAAACCAAACTTAGTTAGTGTAAACTCTAATGGGCCAGTAATCATAGCTGCAACAACAGGCCAGGACTTAAATAGTTCATCTTAAAGATAGCTTAATTGTAGATATACTGCCATAGGCCTGCTGCTGACATCCTGGTCTGCAGTCCCACCCTTTGACCACCGCAGTGTCTGCTGTGTACATGTGTTTGTATAGTCATCCCTGTAGTGCACTAGTTAGCCATTGTGTCTGTGTCTCTCCTTTCTCTGTTCTTCATTCTCTCTGCCTATTCTCTTTTCCTGCTCTGCCCAGCTGGCCTTCGGCAGACGGGTCCCCCCTTATGAGCTAGGTCCTGCTCAAGGTTTCTTCTCTCTCAAGGGGGAGTTTTTTCTTAGCACTGTTTGGCTTTAGGTTTTTCTTCCACTAGGGGAGTTTTCCCTCTCCATTGTTTAAGTTTATGTAATATTTGCTTGGGGTCATGTTCTGGGTCTCTGGAAAGCGCCTGGATACAATTGAAGTTGTTTTTTTCAGTAAGTAACAATCACATTAAGGTAGGTGGAGCATACTGATCATAAAGTACATTTACATGGACAACAATCTGATTGACTGTAACCGAATTAAGACAACATTCTGATGAAAACTTTTACATGACGTGGTTTAAATGTATTCCCTTCATAATCCAGCTTTAGATTTATTCTTGAGTGGCAACAATTTTAGCACACTTTCCAAATCTCGTGGATGAGACAGCTTTTCAACAACTGAGGGTCAAAAATGAATAAAATGTTAATATTTCACCTCAGTGTTGGCGTTAATGCACTAATCCTCAGAAACGCTCACTCCTTTACATGCATCTTGCCCCCGTACGGGTCTTTCACTCCTGACAAATTCACATTTTTAGGTTTAATATTTTCACGTTAGTTCACTGCTGTCTGGATCTACACCACCATGGCCAGCTTTGTGAAATGTCTTTTTGAAAGAAAGCCTGTAACTAGGTGTTGTGCTAGCATAAAAAGGAGACATTTTAATGGAAAAACTAAAACGGGATGGGCATTCCCCATTCAGATATATGTGTGTAGGCATAGCTCCATAGAACATTTGAACCATTGCCTGCCCATGCATGTGGTAGTACACCATGTACAGTGCTGTGGTAATGTCTGCTTTACTAGTGAAACTCTTGACGTGTAGCTATCCCACTGCAGGCTTATATTAGCCATCTGCTGCTCCCCATTTGACTAAACCACCACCAATCTCCAAGCTAGTCAAGTCAAAGTATAAGCAACATCCACGCTTGGACTGCACAGCTTTGCTTCCACCCTCAGGATATGACATGCAATGCCCGACTTTCAGGACACGCATTGGTCTGTGGGGAAGTAGTGTAACCTACATTCCCAATTTGCATTGGTAAGTTTAGTTTACCTGAGCTCGTTTCAAGTTGTCTGTTAACCAAAGACTGGTCACAGGTGGGATGCTGGTCACAGGTGGGATGACAAGAGTGCCAACATGTAGCTGTAAGGCAAGTCCTTTCCAGACCCACTTGTTCTGTGGCCAGCTTAGGTGGAATTGGCCTACAACACAGTAGGTCCCAATACAGTCCAGTGACCTCTAGACAGGCCTTGCCCAGGTCGACCCATTTCTGTACCTTTATTATGAAAAAAATTCCAAAAACCATGTACTAGTCAAAATCTTTATTGGCCAAAGCTGATTCAGCATCTTTTATGCAAACTGGCAGAGGACACCTTAGTATTTCCTGCAGAGGTCTAGGAGGCAGCTTGGAACACCTTTTTCTGCTGCACAGAACCATGGTTGTCAGAAGCATGCTCTTTCAAGTAGTGGATGGCCTGAGAGTAGTCTTTGCCCTTCTCATGGTGCTGGCTGAAGGTAGTCTGGGTGCCAGGAGGGTACAGGCCGTAGAGGAGGTTGTAGTCAAAGTATGGATAAGGGTAAGCCGAAAAACCACCCACACCAGACTGGGGAACCACCACCACCCCACTTGTGAATCCCTGCTGTCCTTGGCCCAGTTGGTCGGCAGGGTAGCCAAATTCTTCCGTCTGCTGCTGGAAGTTGCCAAGTTCAGCTTCCCTCGTAACACTGGAAGCTTCTCCTGCCTGGAAGCTAGGTTCAGGTTGTGGTAGAGGGGCTGAGTGTAGAAAGTCACTGTCACCCATGGTCTGGGCATCATCTGCTGCGTCAGTCAGGCTTTGGGGAGGAACAGCCCACTGGGTTTCTGTGGAAAAACAAGTCAGAATAAACTACCCAACCACAATAGTACTATGGCTCTACAGAATTTGGTGGACGAGACTGACCAGCTCCAGCTGGTCCTGGACCAACAGCTCCTGCTTGAAAGGGTACAGCCGAACCTGAGACGACATAGCCAGGCTGAAGGGGTACAACTGAGGCAGTGCCGACAGCTCCAGTCTGAAGGGGCATAGCAAAGCCAGTATTGACGGCTCCAGTCTGAAGGGGCATAGTGAAGCCAGTACTGACGGCTCCAGTCTGAAGGGGCATAGTGAAGCCAGTACTGACGGCTCCAGTCTGAAGGGGCATAGCAGACCCAGAACCAACATAGTATCCCACAGCAGGTGTAGTTGAGTCCAGGCTGCTCACTACTGGAGTTGTGTAGCCAACACGATGATGGGGGTTAGCATGTTGGACAAGTACTGGTGCAGAGACCAGTCTAGGAGCATTGTACAGTACTGGTGCTGAACGACCTGTGGATGCTCCCTGGTAGGTGGCAAAGTTACCACCAGCACTGCCGTCACCACCACTCTGTTGGTGAGATTTTGATCCTGAAGAAAGAAAAACAGATGATTTAAGCCAAGTGTGATACAACTACACATCGTATCTTCAGCAGATCAAAGCCTACCTTTCAAATGCATCCCACATGACGCTTCAAACAACAATGAACAGAGGGAAACCCTGAAAGCGTTAAAAACAAGAACACGACCGAATTAGAAACTTCCAGAACCAGCCGGAAACAGTTGCTTCAAACCAAGACCTCAACAAACCTCAGGAAGAAGCCTGCAGTCTTCATAGTGAAAGCCCGAAGTAAAGGAAGCAGCACGGCTGATAGTTTTTAGATGTTTCCAGAGACCAGTTCTGACCAATCACAGCTTAACGGGCTAACGACACACAGCTGCTGTTGTCTGCCTTCCAGTAACCGTTGTCACCTCAGCTGATGCTCCAACTGTCTACGTTTACATTGACCACAATACTCCAATCATAGTCAGAACAAGGAAAGACTTGGATTAACAAACTTTCATGTAAATAGCAACTTTAAACTAATTAAGTCTCTTGGCCGTAACGTATCCCCGCAATTCCTGTTTGTTGTTTGCAGTCTGTTGCTGTTTGCACGGTGTCACAGGCTCTGATTCTTCAAATCTTTTTAATATAAACTTAGCTTTTGGACAGATAGAACAGTTAACTATTCATCGTTGATAGGCGATACAACAGTTTCTTCCCTGCTGCAGTGAGACTGATGGCAAAAGCAAAGTACCATCAGTCCTCTTGACTATACTACCTCTGGTCATTGACAATCAACCGGGAAACATGCAATATCCGTAGGTGAAATGTAAAGTGTCTGATATTTATTATTTTATTAGTTATTGTTTTAGTTTTTAAATGTTTACTCCTACTCATGTTTGTAGTCTAATTGTCCTCTGCACAAGAATTCCTATGTACTTCAACAAATGTACAAATGGCAAATAAACTTGATCTTATTCATGTATATGAGGTTTCTTTAGAACAAACGAGGGTCTGCTATGGTGTTCCGCAGGGTTCAGTGCTAGGGCCAATCTTGTTCAGTTTTTACATGCAGCCCTTGGGAAGTATCACGGCATAAATGTTGATTGCTATGCTGGTGATACACAGCTGTATTTGTCTATGAAGCCAGATGAAAGAGAACCGTTAGCAAAAATTCATGCATGTCTTAGGGACATATGACTGGTTGTCCACTAATTTTTTGCTTCCAAATTCTGATAATAGGTTATTTCTGGTCTCAAGCATCTTAGGAAGGGATTATATGGTGTTGCGATGGCCTCCACTACAACTGTGCGAAACCTTGGTGTTAGTTTCGATCAGGATTTGTTTAATCAGCATATTAATCAGGTTTGTAAAACAGCGTCTTTTTTTATCTCTGCAATATCGTAAAGATTAAGAGCATCCTCTCTAGGAGTGATGCGAAAAAATTAACTCACACATTTGTATGTTCAAGACTATATTACTGTAATGTATTATTAGCAGGATATCCAAGTAATTCTCTGAATAGGCTCCAGGTGATCCAAAATGCAGCAGCGCTGTGCTGACAGGAATCAACAAGAGAAATCACGTCTCTCCAGTGTTAGCCTCACTCCATTGGCTCCCCGTAAAACTTAGAATCCAATTCAGAATGTAATTACTTGCGTATAAAGCCCAAAACATCCTAGCTCCGTGATATTTGCAAGACCTGATAGTATCTCTGACTAAACCACCATCAATCTGCAAGCCATTGAAGTCAACGTATAAGCAACATCCACGCTTGGACTGCACAGCTTTGCTTCCACCCTGGGGATATGAAATGCAACGCCCAACTTTCAGGACACGCATTGGTGCGTGGGGGAGTAGTGTAACCTACATTCCCAATGGTAAGTTTAGTTTACCTCAGCTAGTTTCAAGTTGTCTGTTAACCAAAGACTCGGGTCACAGGTGGGAGTGCCAACATGTAGCTGTAAGGCGAGTCCTTTCCAGACCCACTTGTTCTGTGGCCAGCTTAGGTGGAATTGGCCTACAACACAGCAGGTCCCAATACAGTCCAGTGACCTCTAGACAGGCCTTGCCCAGGTCCTCACTGGTCCCCCCCCCCCCCCATTTCTGTACCTTGATTATAAATAAGAATTCCCAAAACCATGTACTAGTCAAAATCTTTATTGGCCAAAGCTGATTCACGATCTTTTATGCAAACTGGGAGAGGACACCTTAGTATTTCCTGCAGAAGTCTAGGAGGCAGCTTGGAACACCTTTTTCTGCTGCACAGAACCATGGTTGTCAGAAGCATGCTCTTTCAAGTAGTGGATGGCCTGAGAGTAGTCTTTGCCCTTCTCATGGTGCTGGCTGAAGGTAGTCTGGGTGCCAGGAGGGTACAGGCCGTAGAGGAGGTTGTAGTCAAAGTATGGATAGGGGTAAGCCGAAAAACCACCCACACGAGACTGGGGAACCACCACCACCCCACTTGTGAATCCCTGCTGTCCTTGGCCCAGTTGGTCAGCAGGGTAGCCAAATTCTTCCGTCTGCTGCTGGAAGTTGCCAAGTTCAGCTTCCCTCGTAACACTGGAAGCTTCTCCTGCCTGGAAGCTAGGTTCAGGTTGTGGTAGAGGGGCTGAGGGTAGAAAGTCACTGTCACCCATGGTCTGGGCATCATCTGCTGCTTCAGTCAGGCTTTGGGGAGGAACAGCCCACTGGGTTTCTGTGGAAAAACAAGTCAGAATAAACTACCCAACCACAATAGTACTATGGCTCTACAGAATTTGGTGGACGAGACCGACCAGCTCCAGCTGGTCCTGGACCAACAGCTCCTGCTTGAAAGGGTACAGCCGAACCTGAGACAACATAGCCAGACTGAAGGGGTACAACTGAGGCAGTGCCGATAGCTCCAGTCTGAAGGGGCATAGCAGACCCAGAACTGACAGCTCCAGTCTGAAGGGGCATAGCAGACCCAGAACTGACAGCTCCAGTCTGAAGGGGCATAGCAGACCCAGTTCTGACGGCTCCAGTCTGAAGGGGCATAGTGAAGCCAGTACTGACGGCTCCAGTCTGAAGGGGCATAGTGAAGCCAGCACTGACGGCTCCAGTCTGAAGGGGCATAGCAGACCCAGAACCAACATAGTATCCCACAGCAGGTGCAGTTGAGTCCAGGCTGCTCACTACTGGAGTTGTGTAGCCAACACGATGGGGGTTAGCATGTTGGACAAGTACTGGTGCAGAGACCAGTCTAGGAGCATTGTACAGTACTGGTGCTGAACGACCTGTGGATGCTCCCTGGTAGGAGGCAAAGTTACCACCAGCACTGCCGTCACCACCACTCTGTTGGTGAGATTTTGATCCTGAAGAAAGAAAAACAGATGATTTAAGCAGAGTGTGATACAACTACACATCATATCTTCAGCAGATCAAAGCCTACCTTTCAAATGCATCCCACATGACGCTTCAAACAACAATGAACAGAGGGAAACCCTGAAAGCGTTAAAAACAAGAACACGACCGAATTAGAAACTTCCAGAACCAGCCGGAAACAGTTGCTTCAAACCAAGACCTCAACAAACCTCAGGAAGAAGCCTGCAGTCTTCATAGTGAAAGCCCGAAGTAAAGGAAGCAGCACGGCTGATAGTTTTTAGATGTTTCCAGAGACCAGTTCTGACCAATCACAGCTTAACGGGCTAATGACACACAGCTGCTGTTGTCTGCCTTCCAGTAACCGTTGTCACCTCAGCTGATGCTCCAACTGTCTACGTTTACATTGACCACAATACTCCAATCATAATCAGAACAAGGAAAGACTTGGATTAACAAACTTTCATGTAAATAGCAACTTTAAACTAATTAAGTCTCTTGGCCGTAACGTATCACCGCAATTCCTGTTTGTTGTTTGCAGTCTGTTGCTGTTTGCACGGTGTCACAGGCTCTGATTCTTCAAATCTTTTTAATCTAAACTTAGCTTTTGGAAAGATAGAACAGTTTACTATTCATCGTTGATAGGCGATAATAAAAGTAACCCACGTTTTGTTGTTTTTCAACACTGTAGCCAGGCTGACAAAGAGTCACAACTCTGTTGAGCCATGAATTCCTGCAGCTCTCAGTTGTGAAGACTTCATGAGCTTGTTAAACAGAAAAAATAATCAATATTAGAGAAGAAATCAACCAGGACCACCCTGTAGCAGCTGTGGGCATTTCTTCAGATCTAGCGTCTTCCTCAGGCTCTGACTTGACTCTAGACTGTTTCGATCCTGTAGACCTCCTTAGCCAAGCATACAAAGGTTTGGTGGACAGCATCCTCCCAACCAGTATCACTGTGTGGTACGGTAATACCACCCAGGCAGTGAGGATGGCTCTTCAGAGGCTGATCAAGACTGCAGAGAGAATTATAAAAGCAAAACGTCCCTCTATGGACATCATTTACACACAACGCTGCATGAAGAAGGCACATAGCATCATCAGAGACACACATCACCCAGCACACAAACTCCTCAAACATAAACACTACATTACAGCCTTAGACAAAGCAGAACGGACAGTATCATCACACGAAAGACACAATTTTACAACAGTTTCTTCCCTGCTGCAGTGAGACTGATGGCAAAAGCAAAGTACCATCAGTCCTCTTGACTAATCTACCTCTGGTCATTGACAATCAACCGGGAAACGTGCAATATCCGTAGGTGAAATGTAAAGTGTCTGATATTTACTGATATTTATTGTTATTTTATTAGTTATTGTCGTTTTAGTTTTTAAATGTTTACTCCTACTCATGTTTGTACTCTAATCGCCCTCTGCACAAGAATTTCTATGTACCTCAACAAATGTACAAATGGCAAATAAACTTGATGTTATTCATGTACATGAGGTTTCTTTAGAACAAACAAGGGTCTGCTATGGTGTTCCGCAGGGTTCAGTGCTAGGGCCAATCTTGTTCAGTTTTTACATGCAGTCCTTGGGAAGTATCACGGCATACATTTTCATTGCTATGCTGGTGATACACAGCTGTATTTGTCTATGAAGCCAGATGAAAGAGAACTTCAACAAATGTACAAATGGCAAATAAAATGTATCTATCCATCGATCTATTGTTGGGGCTAGATTCACTCTCCGAGACGCTCCGTACGTACGTAGTTGAATAGCATACGTAGTTGAATATATGTCGGGTCGGTTGTAATGCAGCATATTCCTCTCTGCAAATAAAAGCCCCCCCCTTCAAGTTCGACCAGATTGAACGAAATCTGTGTCCTGCTTTCCATTTCCTGTGGTTGTGATGGTATTGCATGAGTTTCTCGCATCTAGCTAAACACTGCACTTTGGGTGCAGTTTTTGGTCAATGTGAAAAAGAGGATGGAGCCTGGTCAAACAGCCATTAAGGAGATTACACCTAGCTTCAAACTCCCCAGTAAGTGTTTGAAGGTTCCTATCCAAATGGTGGTGCAGACGGCAGCCTAGGTATCATCATGTACACGCTGGTGAAGCCAACAGTAACAGATTACCATACACTCGTCTTTTGATGGTCTGAGGCAGTGTTTCTCAATCCTGGTCCTCGTGGGCCCCTGTCCTGCATGTTTTAGATGCTACCCTGCTTCAGCACACCGTGGTAAAAGTACCTGTGTCATTAACAGAGCTGTGCAGACCTTGGTGACAAGCTAATGAGGACCTTTAATTAGAATCAGGTGTGTTGGTGCAGGGAAACATCTAAAACATGCAGGACAGGGGCCCACGAGGACCAGGAGTGAGAAGCACTGGTCTGAGGGAAGGCCCACTACAAAAGCCTGCTCCATGAGAGGGTTGAACTAGATTATGAGATTGATGAGCTATGTACTGTGCCAGGGACTGCGCGCATTAGTCGATATAACTAATCCAGAAATTATCAAAATCAACAGCGATATCAAGCACGGGAACTGCACGAAAAAAAGCAGAATCAAGCGGGAGTTTGCGAGTTTGAGCCCAGAGACTGTCCATAACGAGTACGTGTATGTAAGAGTAAAACAAATGATATGGTAGAAATAAAGGTTCATTCTATAAATAAACTTGCCTTGCCTAAGATATGTCCAATTTGGGACGGTTAGCCTTGTATAGATTCTAACTCTATTTGAGTTTGTAACAATGGAATAAGAGGAAGAAAGTCATGAAATCACTTATAAACATATCATTTTAATGAAATAATAACAATAACAACAATAGAAACAGTACAAATCACAATAAATGCTTACTCATATTTATAAACTTCTATTAACTTATATAAATATATATTTACATAGTAAAATAAAACAGCAATAACAACAATAACAATTGTAGCTGTAAGTTTAAGATGTAGAAAGGCACGTCATTACTCATATTTATACTTACACTTACAATACTAATATTTTATACTAATATTTTACAATAAGATGTAGAAAGGCACGTAATTAATATTTAGATGAAAATTGGAGGAAGCAAAGTCCTAAAAAGCACACGGAACACACTTGCTTCACGTCTCTAAATGTTTTTCCCCACTCAGCAGCACACCCGCTGAGAAACCGACCCTGGTGATTGGTGACTCTATAGTGAGGCACGTGAGGCCGACTCCAGCGACCATAATTAGGTTCATCCCAGGGGCCAGAGTGGGCGACATCGAAGCAAATTTGAAGTTGCTGCAAGTAAATTTGGTAGTTATCATATATGTCTGCGCTAATGACACCTATCTATGCCAGCCGTTTCTGTGGAATTGGGATGGGGTCTAACAGACACGTGGATGATTTAGCTCCATTGACGACTGAGGTCAGCTCAGGGAGGTCTGCAAGGAGGCACTGAAGGAATGCACAGATCAACAGAGTTATGATTTTTTGTCAGCCTGCCTACAGTGCTGAACAGAAAACGTGGGTTACTTTTATTATCCTCTTATCAACGATGAATAATAAGCTGTTCTAGTTTTGTAAATTGCTTTTTATATACTATTAGAATATCTTTCCATTCACGATAAGAGTCTACAGACTTACAAGAGTCCTACTTCCTTTCCATTTTATGCACTTGTTTCAACATACGGATATGTGAATTATACTAGGGAGTTCAGCTCCTATGGTTGGAGACCCTCCTTCTCAAAGGAGCAACTGCATCTAAAGCTGAGTGCAGCAAATCTTCAGTGTTACTGAAGGATATCAATATCTGCAGAGGTAAAACTGGTTCACTATGTTCCACTGTAGTAAGGTGAGCGATGGCCCTTTAATTTAGCACTAGCTTTATCGGACAAACATCTGCTAAAATAATACTAATAATATATAATATAATATTTTGTGCTTGAACATCGACAAAGTTAAATTCAAACGTTATTAAATTATCAGATAGGAGGGAGTTTACAGGCAACACTAACAGATTATCGGGTTCAACACTGCAGGTGAAGACAAGATTGAGGGTATGAATAAATCAGTGTGTCGTTCATTTCTTGATTCCAGAAGAGAATATAAAGCTAATTAAGATTATCGCGATCAACATCCATCTGAATGTTAAAGTCACCCACTATGATGACCTTATGTGTAGTGCTCAATAAACCAGATAGGAAATCTGAAAATTCAGACAGGAACTCTAGATCAGGTCCAGATTAATCAAGATCATGGACAACCCTAGAACATCCTCTTCACAACACAGTGATTCAGCAACATAGTCTCAGTCAGAGGTTCTTCAGAGACCGTCCCTCCCACCTACAATTAATCTTTCGGACAACTTAAATTATGACGACTCGAACAGTTTGTTGACCACGGTAAGGAAACATGATTCAGATTCATAACAGCCACAAAACAAAACCTCAAGGGTTATTTAACTGTTTATTAAAGAACCCTTCAACGGTTTTATTTACCTCCAGCAGACGCCGGTGAAAGGGGCCTCATTTATCAACCGTATACGCACAGATCTGTGCGTAAAGCATGCGTATGAACATTCCCACGCAAAGTATGGAATTTATCAACATGTACCTGTGCGCAGAAACGCGTGTAAATGTAAGCACAACTCCGACCATGCATACACACAAAACCTAGTGGTAGAACAGTGAAACTACAAATAGAACCCAGTAAAAGAGTCAGTGTTCAGCGATCTCAAACTTCACACATGTGCCGTTTCCTCCAATTAATAAAAATTCTCCATTAGTAATTTAGACATTTTGAATAATTGGTGTGACAAGCTATAAAAGACAGCTTTGGCAGGACGATCTGAAAAGAAAATACAAGTACCATGGCTAATTTTGCACTGTTGGAGGATTTAGACCGTGCGCTCCGCAAAAACACGCTCCGCAGAGAGCGCGTCTTCAAAGAGCGTGCTGATCTGTTGATCTGTGAGAGCACGGAGCGGCTTCTCAGCAGGAACCGCTTCCCCCAAAACATTCTGATGGATCTATGCCGTGATTTACAACCTACTGTATGTTGGAGCGAGAGACAAAACGCACCACCATCCCAGTTAAAAAAGGATTTCACGCCATCGCCGGATTCCCAAACATAATTGGAGCTATAGATTGCACCCACATCGCCATAAAATCACAATCACACAATGAATTCAGTTACGTGAACATAAAAGGATTTCATTTAATCCATGCACAAATAATCTGCGATGCAACTATGTATCTGTCAAACGTTGTTGCCCTGTGGCCTGAACGCACAACTCATGTATTCTGCAGAACAGCTCTGTTGGTGTGAAACCTCCAAGCAGGAGCTTTTGACTCCAACCAAATCTTAATTTATATGGATAATCTTCCAAGAAATATATCAAACATGGTCAACATTATTATTTTACTAGGTAAATATCATAAATGAAAATGGAATAACAGCAAACCCTCCATTGTACATCTGAAAAACGAATGTAAACTGTACTTAGCGTCTCTAAAACTGATGTGTGAAAAAACGATATTGCCAAAAGCTTATATGAAACGATGTCTTTGTTTAATTTTTACCCCCCCCCCCAAATGTTGAATATCTGTAGATAATTGATGGTTTCGTTTCATTTGCCTTTTGTTGTAAACCCTACAGAATTTTGTTCAATAAAGTTTGAAAACCTCCAAGCAGGAGCTGTTGTTGCTCCATATATGGTCAATTGAGGCGTTTCTGAATGCAAATGACGCTAACCGTGCACGACAGTTAAGAACAGGTGGGATTTATCATCACTGATGTGCATACGACCGGTGTCCGCATGTTTGATAAATCCGGATTTTTTTGTACTTACACACATTCTAAATTTCATTCCTACGACAGAATTTAGAACCTTTTCTACGAACGGTTGATAAATGAGGCCCCAGGATTCCTGTCACAGTTCCACCTCTATTTTTAATTGTTTTCGTGGATTTTATTTTCATGCAGATGTAAAACAGGACAAGATGCAAGTTGACAAACTCTTTTATTTATGCGGATCTCCTTTGTTCTGATCCAAACTTTCTTATTTAATGTAAATAAACAGTACCAAGTGACGAGGAGCCACTTTGATGAAGAACCACGGAAGAACACACCTCCTCTAAGAACAGAGGAACGCCGCGCTCGAGAACATCAGACTCTGTTCCCTGTTCCATCTTATCTTCACTGATCGTTCACCTGAACGCAGTCCGAGCTTCGGGTCGGTCCAGGCCCGGCCCGGTGGCCAGTCTCTGCTGCAGCCCGCCCACAACGCATAAATAATCAATAAATAAGGAGCTGATCAAGGATCAGCAGATGAACGACGCCAGGCTTCAGTCTTTATTCTGGTTGCGAGACCGGCTCGGTTCACAGCGAAGGGCTGGGCAAGGTGCGTCCCGCCTCCTCTTCCTCCTCTTCCTCCTCCTCCTCCTCCTCGCCGCCTCGCTGCATCCAGGGGTGAGACAGGATCTCCTCCAGAGAGGGGCGGTCCTCGGGCTGGTACGACAGACACCAGCCAATCAGAGAGCGGCATTCTGGGAGGAAACAGAGACGGGTCACTAAACAGGACAAGCACACACTCTGACCAATGAGGCTAGAGGGGTGGAGCCTCACCATTAGAGACCCGCCTGGTGAAGGTGGGTGTGGCTTTGACGATGTCTTGGTCGCGCTCGAATGGGATGTCGCCGCAGACCATGTCGAAGAGCAGCACGCCAAGGGACCAGACGGTGAGCGGGACCGCCGTGTATGACCGCGACTCGATCCACTCAGGGGGGCTGTAGACCCGCGTACCTGAAGGGGGGGACGGGTGTTAGAGGCATCGCCTTAAGCAACTCGTGCTTCAGCTCGGATCAGAATCTCCTTCTTCCCGCATCGTACCTTCAAACTCGCTGTACGCCGTCTCTTTGAGCGACGCCCCTGACCCAAAGTCGATGACCTTCACCTCCAGCGTCCTCGTGTCCACCACGATGTTCTCGTCTTTGATGTCTCTGTGGACGACGCCGTGCGCATGGATGAAGCACAGAGCCTCCACGATCTGCCGGAAGACCCTGCAGAGACGAAGCAGAGAGGAGGTCAGTGAGAGGAGGAGGAGCAACGCCGGTGGAGAGGTAGACGGGTCCGAGCGAGCAGTCACCTAAGGGCGAAGCGTTCGGGCAGCGCTCCTCGCTCCGTGATGAAGTCGAACAGATCCTGACACTGCGGTGGCCGCTCCAGCACCAGCAGGAAGCCCAACCCCTCCACCTCGAACCAGTCCAGCAGGCGAATGACGCCGCCATGGCCTCCGACATCAGACAACTGCTGCAGGAGGGCGATCTCCATGGGAACAGGGCGGAGCTCGCCCGGCTGAGGGACACAAAGGAAAAGGGAATTATTAGTGGAGGTAAAAAAGAAAAACCTGAACGTTAACGCTCACTTCCTGTGATGACGTGATGGATATCAGCAGGAAGTGGCCCCCGTTGTCACCACATTCATGAGTCATTATTTTCTTAAAAATGTCAGGAACTCCCGCCGGGTTATTTTTCACCCATTTTCTGCAGGTGCTTTCAGGTGTTTATGCTCTATGTTCTTTTATTATTGTGGTGGCGGGAATTTTATTTTGTCACTGGGGGGAAACCCTGTAACTGAACCGTGATGTCACAGGTTTCCGTGGGAACCAAGGGACCTCCCCCACCCTCCACCCCACAGCTGCAGTTCCCCTCCCAGTCCAGCAGAGGGCTCTGTTTACGCCCTAAATGCAGCTCAGCTAGACTGGGAACCATTGTGGGCTCTGGGACGGGTCTGAGGCGGGACTCACCAGTCTTGCCCACTGCTGAACTCTGTCGCTGGGAACCTGCTTGATGGCGACCTGAAAGAACAAACGGGGACACAAATGTGAGGATGTGGGTCTCCAGGTGTAGCCTGAGAGGACATGTGACCCGCAGGGGTGACGGATCCTCACCTGTTGTCCATCTGAGACTCTCTGTCCTGAGAACACGGAGCCGAAGCCACCGCTGCCAAGCAGAGGGCCGCAGGCGTACCGGCTGAAGAACAGCTCCTTCCCTGAGGACCAAAACACAGGTCATGAGACTCAGACAGCTGCGCCCAGGGTTTCTCTCACACTTTCAAAACCACCAATTACATGAGTGTGGGGGGGAAAAGCACTTTGGTGTCAAACACCACATTTTAACTGATAACTCAGTGATATATACCACTACAGTCACTCTGCTGTAGATTTTTGACATTCGTATATTTATATATTTTTTTTTTTGTACATAAGGAGACATGCCCTGTTCATTTTTATTCTACTTTATTCTTGTTCTATTTGAGATTTTCAACGTCTTGTCCTGCAATGGCCCCTCGGGGATGAATAAAGTTTTCTGAATCTGAATTTCAGAATTTAATTTTCACTTTATTCTCGACTCATTCCCTTTCATGACACGCTAAAAGCTGGTGGTTATTCTGCAGGATCGCCTCCTTTATGTGCGACCTGTTTATAAACGGGGTCACACTGCGACAGCGGCGAAGTTGGTTTCAGGTTGGAGAACCTCTCGGATCAATACAGCTTCTGCTATCTATGGAGGTAGATGCGTTTCTTAATTATTTAATTTAAAAAAAGATTGCTTCAATCAAAAAAAATATATTTTCAATTTAAAAAAAAAACCACTTCAATAAAAAAAAAATGTATTTCAATCAAAGAAAAAGTGTTTGAACGCAAAAAATATTTGAGACTCAAAAAATGCATTTGAACAGTTTTTCGACCGCTTCTGAATCACGTTGTTGAACCAAGAGACCAGACCAGATATTGTTATTGCACCAAATCGTTGTTCGATAATTATATCACCTTATTATTACAAACTAAAAAGCAGTCTGTCAGAAAGTTCGAGTATGAGCCTGATCCGAACCTGTCGCAACACGACTGAACATAACTCAAGCTTAAACTTCTTTTAGAAAAAAGAAGCTCAATTTTTATATAACAACGCAGTTTGTCTTTTGTAATATTTATAATTTGTCTCTTGAAATATTCGGCTTAAGGTTGGAAGACGTCTCTCAACCTGAAACACGCTTCACTCTCGGCGGGACTCAAACTCAAACAGTAAAACACGTGGTATATCTGATATAAAACCACTTTCTAAAAAGCATGCAATTGTCCTCTTGTTCTTACCGTTTTTGCCTCCGACCTCGTCCTCCTTATGAAGCTCCACGACTTTTATATCCAACATTTTCGTGAGTTTTTTCAGTTAGTTGAAGCTGATAAAATGCATCCTGTGTTTGACGTAAATCCCCTTTATAGTAAAAAATTTCTCCGTTTTAATCAGCAGTTTATTAATCCACAGCCAGACAACAGAAATGTAGTTTCCTGCTGTTTAAACCCTAAAGCCGACCCAGACCGAGTCCACTATCTTGTCTCTGATCTGCGTTTGTTTTCTTCTGCTTTTATGCGCTCAAGCCACGCCCACTACGGACTTGTTGTCCAATCAGAAAACAGACGTGGCCCAATGTTTTGAATCGTTGAGCCAATCAGACTCGAGCTGCGCTTCATGAATATTCAAATCTCGCGGGAGTAATTCGTAGTATTTCGACCGACGAGGCGGAGCGCGTGCGCGCGAGGAGGAGCTGACGGGAAACAGGCGCGCGTTTCTCATCAGAGACGCGCCTGCGCGCCCGCACACACCGCCGGTTTCGCTGTGACGCGCATGCGCGGCCGCACTGTCGTTTCCTGCGGCTTGTTCCCGCGGAGATGATGCTGCGTTCAGGGACAACTGAGCAGTCCGAATTACCGAAGTTCCACCCTAAAAACCCTGTAAATACTCCGAGTAAGCACAATTCAGATTTTGAACTAGACATAAACCTGGGGAGTTTCCAAAATTTAAAGATTTTTGCGTCCGAAATTCCATCCTTCCACCCTAATGAGTAGCAAAAACAGTATGTGAGATTTTTTTAGCGAAACATTAGTACGTACACAATAGTATGCACTATCCATACTCAATCGGGAGAAATTTATTAGTATGGATTGATGGACACTAGCTAAGCAGAAACTTCCCACAATGCAATGCAGCAGTGTTTGGTTGCTAAGTGATACGTATATGTCATAAGTATAATATTATTATTATTATATGGTAAATGGCTTACACATATAGCACTTTACACTGTAGACACACACACACACACACACACACACACACACACACACACACACACACACACACACACACACACACACACACACACACACACACACACACACACACACACACACACACACACACACCGGTTGTCGGCGGAGCTGCCACACAACGGCGCTGACCTCACAACCGGGAGATTCAGTGTCTTGGCCAAGGACACAGGAGGAACTAGGGTTCGAACCACTGACCTTCAGGTTCATGGGCGAACACTCTACCAACTGAGCCACCTTCCCCTATATAATAATATTATATAATGTAATCTTGTTTTGGCCAGGATAAACGGGAAAGAGCAGAGCGGTGCTGCTACTGCTGCTGCGACAACTCCCCCTCCCAACGGCAGGAAGTGCCGTATGCGCTCTGAGTAGTACGTCCAAATTAATGCATACAGTACTACTGATATTTACTCAAAAATGTGCCGAACTTAAGTATACTTTTTGAGTATATACTGTTTAGTATGGGATTTCAGACGCACCGCCTGTTAATATTCCGAGTAAGCACAATTCCGATTTAAAACTAGACATAAACCTGGGGAGTTTCCAGAATTCAAAGATTTTTTTTTTTGTCCCATCCAGGGTCTCTAGCTTTTTGGGGCCAGCAAAATTTAGTTTGGAAGGGCCCCATTTTGTTAATAAAATAAAAATAAAAAACTCACAGTGGTGTTGGAGGTCAAATTCAAGAATAAAATCAAAGAGAAACGGTTGGAAAGTCAAAAGAGATTTATACATTTACAAATTTGCAAAAAAAAAAATTCGTTTCTGACTTAAACTTGTTTATTTTCAAGAAAAAAAAACATTGAAATGTAAAAGAGAAAAGACAGAAACTATGACTTTATAAATGATTAACCTTTGCAAGATTACAACATAAATGCACCATATTGATGTTTCAGGCTAACGTGGCTACCACATCTGTACGAACTGACGTACGTAGAAGAGTTGGACAAACCAACTGTTCGGTTTCTGAAGAGTGGTGTTGAAGCCTCGTTTTTGTCTCACCACATGGTGCCACGTTGGTTAGAAATTACCCTGTCCAACCCTCCAGGCACTCCCAAAAACAGGAAAGTGGGCAGTCCAAGAGTTGCTGGAAGCCAGATTGAACACGGTTACCAGAGTTCAATAATTAGAAGTTTTTCTGGCTTGTCTTCGCTTATTCTAACCTATGATGCTAATTCATGTTATTTAACATTTATTCTGAATAAATCTGTCCAAAAGTCAGTATTTCAGATGCTGCCAGCAAAACTGCATCGCAAACAAGTACTAGCAGAGATGAAAAGAGGACTAGTGACGCTCTGCTGGGACCTGGGATCACGCATGGCCTGTGGGTCGACTAAACCTCGGAGCAAACGCCATCAAGTAACAAGTAATGGTGGTCATTATGAGCTAGCTGTTGGCCAGTGGTCCGGTTAGTCGACTTGGCAGGAACCTGAAATAATCCAATGTAGCTCGATCAGAAAATCCAGCTGCAATAAAGACGAATATCTAGAGACCGATGATCTATAGACCGATGATCTAGAGACAGTTGATCTAGACACTGATGATCTAGAGATCGATATAAAAATATGTTCTGGTAGGTCTTTATTCAGCTTACAAGTCATGCTAAGAACCGAGGAGCGAATGCTGACCATTAGCTATTGTCAATGCCAGTTGTCAATCAAAACCCCCCTAATTATCCATCAATCCATCCTCTATAATTAAAATAATAATAATAACAAAATTATTTTCTCTGCACTCAGTGGTTTATAGCATCATTTAGAAACATTTGAATTATTCTACATATACTCTGTTTGAGCAATTCTTAATATAAGAATAGAAATTAGTCAAACATAGTGTGTTTCTATGGATAAACGTGGGAAAGGTGAATTTAAAAAGTTGCAAAAAGGAGTGTTTCTGCTCCGTCTGGCTTCTGGGTTTGAGTGTGTGGTACTCTGTAAATGGATAAATACTCGTCTTTTCTTGAACAATTGAAAAACTGATTTCCATGTAACTCAGAATAACCACATCTGAACCCTGATCTCAACGTCGCACGGCTCCTGCACAGACAACAGTGAAGCCCCTCTGAAGTTGCGGTTCTCGATGGAGAGGGAGGTCGCCACGTTTGAGCCAGCTGTGGGCTGCTCGCATCTTTTTCTCAGATATGAGGCCAGTTTCCTGTTCCTGACACAAAAATGTGTCATGATGACAATTCACGACAATTCGGAGAAGAAATGTTACTTAAGTGGCTATCTTTACACTCCCCACAGTCAGCAGCTAAAAAACAACCCCACACCTCTGTCATCATTTACGTCCTCACCGTAGTTCTTAGAAGTTTTAATGAGTTATCATCTTTCATATTTTTTTGGGACCATGTAAATCTTTCAGCTTCATTAGGTGATGATCCAGAGATCAGAAACATACACATTTTTAGTTGTCAATGACTGTAACGAGGAGGCCACATCTGGCGTTCTGGAGCAAATATTCCAACTTCCACGCCGAAGCTTACCGAGAAAAAGTGCGGCCCCTCTACAGACCACTCGGGCCTGGTTCTTGAGACTCAGGACCCGTGGGACGCCTGATGACTGCTGCAGACCTAGCGCCACGAGTGACTCTTGTTTTGGACACCAATTTGATCACAGCATATGAAATTAGGAAGTTTGGACAGATTTGATCAGAAGAAAAGTAAAATGATATTAATTAGCATCATAGGTTAGCATAAGCTGAATCAGCTGAGTGAATGAGTTGGCCGTGTTCTATTTGGTTACGGCTTCTTGCAACATGTCCAGGGAAAAGACTTCAAAAATCAGTCTTCCGACCGTGGTGCATAATTAAAACAAATAAAACACATCATCGTATCCCTCCCCTATGCAGTCTTAGAGGTCACATGTGCTTCCTGAGGTTTTAATGACATGTCTTGTTGAAAATCTACAGAGATAAAGTACAACAACTCCCTGTTTAATGTGACTTTACAGCCCGGACCAGAGCAGCTGATTTTATGGGGCGGAGTCGCACATTAGACTCCACCCATCTCTTCTGTGAGGCGTGCTTCTTTTGAAATCAGTGTTAAAATGTTTTGCCAGCCACTTATGGAGTAGCAAAAGCAGCATGTAAAGTTGTGGGAGGAGCTAAAACGTCTACTCTTGTATTGGTCTGTGATGTCACAGGCTGCTGCAGATGGGATTTTGTTAAGATTTTAAACTGCACATTTTTACCCTCAAACACTTTCTGTGTTTAATGGTAAAACTTGCCTGTTTGGGTTTATTTAACCCGATGCAACCATGTTGCCATGACTACGGCCTTCTTGTCCAGTGGAGGTTCTCCACGGATCCTGCTTGAGTTTGTGTCTCGTTGACGTAAATGCTGCTCTTCTTCCTCCTACGGGATCATGAAGATCAACCTGACCTGACCTCCTTTCTCCAGCTCCCATCTTCACCTCCTGTTTGGTTTAAGAAAATAAAAGCTTTGTTCTTCCATCTGAGGATCTGTCCAGCAGAAGTCCTGCTGAAGAACACACTGCAACCCTCCTGGTCCTCCTCTGCTGTCACTTCAGTAACCGTCTCATCTGCTCAACCACAACCACACAGAAGAACTGGACTAACGCTCTGTGACGCCCCCTTCGGGTGTCTGGACGAAATCTTTGGAAGTTCCTGTTGGTGCCATCTTGTCAGGAGCTGACTCCACCGAAGAGTGTGGAACAAACAAACGTGGAAGTTGGTTAGACCACGTCCACCTTACCTCTTTTACCACCAGCTAAATTTCATAGTTAAGATTGGCTCATGCTAATCGACGCTGCAAACTAACGTTGGCTGACGTTGACTGGCAGATTGGAAACACAGACGTCGTTATGGAAACCATCTGAAACCAGGACCGCTGAACTGCTGCCAGAGCTACCGGGCTGGTCTGGCCGCTGACCAGCAATCATCAGCTACAGACCGCTGGGCTTCAGACAGAGCTAATCTGGAACGGGCGTCAGCGAGGGCAGAAGCTGACTGCTGCTGCACCTGAACCACCTTCCCCTCCAAACCCGTCCAACCTAAAACCTGAAACAGCAGCAGTATGCAGTTAGAGCACGTGTGGGACTCCAGTCCTCGAGCACCGCTGTCCCACATGTTTTAGATGTCTCCTCGCACCAACACACCTGATTCAGAGGACTTGGGTTCCACACCCCTGATTTAGAGTTTAAAACAAAGACGGATGTCGAGGAGAAAATGAGCGACTGCGGAGAAAGAAGTCTGGAAAAAAAAACCAACTCTCAAACTTTTATCAGAAACATTTTCCTCTTTTTATTCCAAGAAAAAAAGTTTTTTCATCCCAAACGAGAAAATAAAATAAAACAAACTTATATTATTAATAATAACAACAATAATCAATCATTAAGAGGATAAGTATGACAATTCTCTATTTTCTTTTTAATTTGTCGCTTTTTCTCTATGATGATATTGGCTGTGATCAATTAAACATGCAGCTAAATAAGTCTGATGAGGAAGGTGATGGAGGAGGAGGAGGAGGAGGAGTTACAGCTGAAGGCTCTTCATCCGTCAGATGATGGCGTGCGCTGTCGACACAAAGAGGGCGGCTAAGCTAACAGCAGCTAAAAAACATAAGACTTCTTAGTGAGACGCCTTGATGAACGCCACCGTGGCCGAGACACACAACTTCACTTCTGACTAGCATTCTTCACTGAAACCAATGGATCTGTTAGCCACAGAGCTAACTGCCTGATTGTGACCACAAAAGGGTTAAAATTCAAACTGCTGGAAGCTGCCAATAATAACGTTGAGATCGACGACTGATCCCGGACCAGCCTGAAGACGAGCTCCGTGTCAGAGGTACCAGGAAGTGGGAGGAAGAGGAAGTGAGACAGGAAGGAGGAAGAGGAAGCTGATGAATTAAAAAAAATGCTGCGTCTTTGTTGGGTGTTTTATTTGTTTCCCTGTTGGAGCTCTGAGTGAGGGTCAGGCGGGTGTGCGTGAGTGTGTGAGACGCTCAGGTATCAGCTGCTGTCGGGCGACGGCTCCCTCTCTCGGTGCATGGCGGCGGTGGCGGCGCTCTGGTGCTTCATGCTGTCCAGATACTCCTGCTGGGAGACGGCCAGCACCGACGCCAGAATTTCATCGTCCTCCCAGTCTGTCAGACCTGAACACACACAGAGGACAGCGTTCAACCACATCCGGTGCTGGCTCTGCAGCGCTCGCTGCTCTCAGGACATCATATGTTCGAGAAATAACTAACAGCTGACTTTAGCTGCATCTGCTTTAAAGGTGTAGATCCACATTCAAGCAATAATTAAAAAACCACAGAATTTACACATGCAGATCCTCACGCATGGAGCACCTAATGCATGGAGCTCCTCACGCATGCAGGTCCTCACGCATGCAGGTCCCCAAACTGGGACTATAAATGATTATTTCTCTTCTCTCCTTGGTTGCCAATTTTGTTTATATGTGACTTGATGTGCACATGTTTGATTGTGTTTATATGTTCACACAACTTCAACACACAAAGACGGACGAGTCTGAGGACTAGACTTTAGCAACAGGAAGCAGAGAAAGAAAGAAGAAGTAGAACGAGCTGAAAACTGAGGCGAGCAGCTTGAAGTTGATGTGCTGCCCGTTTCTCCAGTTGCAGGCGTGAACCTGGACCCAGTTACATAAGAGGAGTGAATGAAAAGGTTTCTCTAAAATTAACAGAGAAGGGAGTGGAGCTGCTTAAAACAATGACCTGGATTCCTCCCTGACAGTCTGGGTGGTGCAGGGATTCACAGACACACAATCCTCAAGATGAAATGATGAGTTTCATGCTGCCTTGTTTTCTGATGTAAACTTAGACCTGAGCAGAAGAAACTGCTACTAAGAGTGAAACCAAGTATGCGCTTTCAAAGGGTGAAAAACTTAGATAACCTCTCTCACGCTTTGGCTGCTTCCTGTTGACTCAGGTTGAGGCTTGACAGTAAATAACTGAAAGTGTGTCGTTGTGGGGATCAGGTGGGGCTTCAGACCAGGGGGGGCGAGTTTGTGTGTGTGTGTGTGTGTGTGTGTGTGTGTGTGTGTGTGTGTGTGTGTGTGTGTGTGTGTGTGTGTGTGTGTGTGTGTGTGTGTGTGTGTGTGTGTGTGTGTGTGTGTGTGTGTGTGTGTGTGTGTGTGTCTTACCAAACGCTGTAGGCGACATCTCCTGCATGATGGCTCTGTACTCCAAGTGATGACGACTCTGATTACTGGGACCTGCACACACAAACACACATAAACACATACGCACATGCACAAGTCCGGTCAGAGAAGACAGGTCAGCGCGAGGAGCTGTGTGTGTGTGCGTTCATGCGCAGGTGTGTGTTACCTGGGGCGCAGGGCGAGGGGGGTTTACTCAGGATGAGGGCCGCTCCTGCGGGGGAGGGGGGCTTGTTGTGGGTTGACGGGGCGGACGTGAGGTCAGAGTGTGAGGGGTCGGCGTCTCGTTGCCGTGGTGACCTGGCGCTCCAGTCATCCAGCCCGCTGGAAGCCGCCGCCGTCGCCGAGCTGCAGGTGGCGCTGGCCTTGCGGGGCTGAAACAGAGAGCAGGTTGATGCTTCCAGGTGTTTCTCGATGGTCATGTGACCGTCAGGTTTGTTGTCGTTTGTGTCGGACCAACCCCTGGGGGTCATGTCAGTCGGGTTACAACAGCTCCAGATTTTTATGATAGCTACACAATGTGAAGACTTGCTCTAAAAAGCAGCTGGATGAGTCAAAAACACAAACATCTGGATTACTGGCACCTGTGGGCAGGATTTAAGATTACTAGACACTCTTCTCCAAACCATTGTGAAACGGTTTGTACGACGGAGTTTCCAAACATCAGGTTTGGTTTCAAGTCAATTTCAAATGTTCCTAAAAGCAGCTGCATCAGTTCTGAACACGACTGATCACGTAACCGATCAGCTGTTTGGGCAGCTACACAACAAATATGGCAAAATGACGACAACGGCGTCATGAATTCATCCAGAGCGTCTTCTTCCTACAAGTCCCAACAATCATTTTTGGAAAGACTACTTTGACACGTGTATGTTGGGCACTATGTTGAAGTGCAATCTGATGACTGACAGTTGACAGCGCCGCCTACTGACCACACTACACACTCCAAGCTAGCTGACAAAGACGAGTCTGGCGGCTTCTATAGGCCCATTTCTGTTTGCAGCGGTCTGGAGTAGGTTTACTGGGCCTAAGTCATGACCCCCACCGCCACCTGTATAAAGTCCTGGTGGTCCTAATGGTCAGCCTCCAAGGTAGAGCCAAATGCATCCCTGTAACATTTTATAAAAACTGAAAACCAATGCATCCAACGGAAGAGCTGGAACAGGCCCCTCCCCACAACACACCTGTCTGGCCTGCTTCTCCTGGTCCTGCAGCCACTGCAGGTAGGACTCCCGGGCCACCTGCTCCTCGATGGCTTCATTGGTGGCCTCCCAGTCCGTCGCCCTCTTCTTGTCCTCCAACATCTGCTGCTCGATCCATGACTCTTCTGACGTCTTGATGGCCGACTTCATCAGAGACTGGTCTGCATACTGGGAGGAGGCAGTTCACCATCAGTACGCATACCCGCACAGCGAGTTTTCTTTGATGTGGATCGATGCACAAGTGTTGTGTGTGTGTGTGTGTGTGTGTGTGTGTGTGTGTGTGTGTGTGTGTGTGTGTGTGTGTCAGTGGTCCTGGTACCCCGGGTTTGAAGGCAGGCAGCCCCAGTCCCACCCCGATCGTGGCTTTGTTGGGGTTCACCACTGAGTTGTAGTGGATGTTGCGGTGGTAGCTGACTCTGATTGGCTCGTCGTTGTTCTGGTGGATGCCGTGGAACGTGTTGATCGGCTCTACGGGAGCAGGAGGAGCGTGGTGAGTATGGTGGGATGTGACTGGCTGAGTTTTGAAGCAGGTGGACCAGCTGACTCACCTGTGCTGTACTGGTACACCTCCACCGGTCTGTTGTACATCTCGGCCATAGCCTGCATCTCGATGTGGTTGCCATGGCAATTGTTTTTCCTCTTTCTGTTGATGTATGTGGTGAAGTCTTCTGTCACGTAGTTGGAGAAGTAGTCAGCGTTCTTCATCTAAGAGGAAGAAAATGGCCTTAGAGAGCAATCTGGTAGCTGGAAGATACCCTGTTTCAGGTGGGAGTGACTCACCAGGTAGTCCATACAGTGTTTCCGCACCACTTCATGCATGTCCTGGTCTCCATACACCTGATCAGCTGAAACACAAACACCATTCAGGTTAGCAGGGTTCAATTTTGCTCCTGTTACATGTATGTGTATACAGTACAGACCAAAAGTTTGGACACACTTCCCCATTTGTTTGAATGAGAAGGTGAAAACACACACATTATTACCAATAATTATATACGAATTTCATTATTTTTTAACATAAAATAGGTGTTCATTTTGTTTTCTAGCGACGATAGATACAGTGTAGTGAAAGTATTTTCCTCTTTGATACAAAGAAGGCATACGTTTTAAATCATGCTGCTGCCTGAGTCATCACAGAAATCCCTCCCCCTCCACGTTGGGATTGGTTTGGTACATTCTGTACTGGTGAAAAGGGCTGTGAAGGGCAGGGGTCCCAGACCCATGTGACCACGGAGAATTTTTGCGACCTTAAGTGAAGGTGAGAACATCCCAGCTAGGTCCCAGAATACTACGAGACGTTTTTTCTAAGGTTCAGATATAGTATAAAAGCACAGTTAAGTTTGTTCTTATGGTGTCTTAAAATAGCACATTTGATGTGACTTTAACGTATCTGAATAGCTAAAGACTAGTGTTCAGTTAAGAGTGGTAGAAAATTAGTGACCAAAGTTAGAGCACAATCAGTATGTTTCAGAAGTGTGCTAAGTGGACTTCATTTATTCTACCTGAGTCGCTAATACTTCAAAAATGCTGACAGAAAAGTTCGGGGATGATCGGAAGGTACCACTATGTTTTTGTTGATTAAGAGAAACCTTCCTGAGTCCTGAGGGAGGAATTGTGGAATTGATGAAGAAGTGTGGTGTCAGAAAAGTGGTCCAGGACACGCACGAGGTCCAGGACACGCACGAGGTCCAGGACACGCACGAGGTCCAGGACACGCACGAGGTCCAGGACACGCACGAGGTCCAGGACACGCACGACGTCCAGGACACGCACGACGTCCAGGACACGCACGACGTCCAGGACACGCACGAGGTTCAGGACACGCACGAGGTCCAGGACACGCACGAGGTCCAGGACACGCACGAGGTCCAGGACACGCACGAGGTCCAGGACACGCACGAGGTCCAGGACACGCACGAGGTCCAGGACACGCACGAGGTCCAGGACACGCACGAGGTCCAGGACACGCACGACGTCCAGGACACGCACGACGTCCAGGACACGCACGACGTCCATGACACGCACGAGGTCCAGGACACGCACGAGGTTCAGGACACGCACGAGGTCCAGGACACGCACGAGGTCCAGGACACGCACGAGGTCCAGGACACGCACGAGGTCCAGGACACGCACGAGGTCCAGGACACGCACGAGGTCCAGGACACGCACGAGGTCCAGGACACGCACGAGGTCCAGGACATGTGCGGGGTGTAGTAATAGTAGCATAGTTTGAGGTGGAAGTAGGACTGCATCAAAGACCCAACCTGGGCTCCTTCTAGTTGCTATAGTGACAGATAGGTTGACAGGTGAGGTCAGGAATCTCCAGGGGCTATGATGTTTGCAGATGACATTGTGATCTGTAGTAAGAGTATGGAGCAGCTGGAAGAACAATGGTCAGCACAGTCCCTTAGAGAAATTCAGTAATCCGGGAGGACTTGGAACTGAGCCACAGTTCCTCCACATCCAGAGGAGCCAGATGAGGTGGCTCATCTGGTTAGGATGTCTCCTGGAACCCTCCCTGGGAAGGCATTTAGGGCCTTAAGTCGAACCCAGAACATGCCGAAGATGTTGCATCTTTGACCTGGGCTTGAAAAGCCTCAATAGTGCCCAAGAGGAGTTAGGTGGCCGGAGGAGGGAGGTTTAGGCCTCATTGGTTGGACTACTTCTACCTCACCCTTAACCAAGATAAGTTAATGGATGGATTCATTTATATTTATTCTACCAGCTTTTGTTCAGTTCAGTTTGCAAATTAACATTTTTAGGGGCATATTAAATTTGAACCATCAGTGAAGAAGCACACGTAGAAAAACCACAGATAGACTTCTGCAGAATTAATAATGAACCACACACACACACACACACGCACACACACACGCACACATGCACACACGCACACACGCACACTTCCTCTCTGCGGGAGGTGGTAATATGTAAATTAGCCTAACTTCAGTCCAAGTTCCAGCAAATCACATGACCTGTCACCACGGTGATTCTCAGAACCCCCAGCAGCTTCCTTTTCTCACCAGCGGTTAGCGAGTTGCATGTTGAGTGTGTTAGGGTGTGTGTGTAACTGTAGACACACTCAGCAGCACACTCATGACAAAACTAACACACTCAACTCAGCAATGTGTCAGAACCAGAGGGAATCTCCCCGACACACAGAGAGCATCATGGAGAACATCTGGCTCTAAACTGGAAACTCTCCTGCCCCAGTACTGACAAATGTTGTATAGGCCAGATCTGGTCCAAGTCTGTTGGTGTCTGAGTTGAACGCTGTCATACAAACATGGACCAAAGAAACCTGCAGATGTGGGCCAGGTTTCTGGGCTGCTCCACACTGAGACCCCAAAACCTGGTCCAAACACAGGCCTTTTCCACCAAAGTGGTTCCAATGCTGGTTCAGAAACCTAAAACTGTGCTGGGCCAGATGTAAGAACCCTGTCAGGGGTGTAGATGCACTCAAAACAGCAGTTAGAAAATTTGTTTGAAGCAGCGCTCATAAATACTGCTAAGATACAAGCATTTCAAAACAAAACGGTACGGTGATATGAGGGAAAACTGGATCAAGACTGATGTGTCCTTCACAGAAACTCTAGTTCACTAAGGAGGTCTGAACCCCACTGAAAAGACTGGCTGACGTAGTCACTTAGTAGGTCTGTGGATGTGGAAAAGAAACTAGTTTATCAAGTCGTCTAAAGTTTAACTGGTCTGAAGTGGATCTAGAACCAGTGCAGCACCAGATCCGATTTGAGTCGGTCAAAAAGGAGTAGGTGAGACATCCCGCATCAGGTCCAGGCCCCGACTGTGTTTTGATGTTACACAAACAACGTTTTGCTCAGTGATGGTGGGATGTTCTGCAAAAGGATGACCTAATGATCCACCTGGGGCTGGTTCAACTCTGGAACCTTTAAAGTACTTTTACGGGATATGAGGTGAAAAAAACTACATCTTTAACTTCTGCAACCGAGAAGACAGATTACAGACAAGAAAAAGTGAGGAAAGGAAACTTAAAACGTTTCTGTTTAGTAAAGCCTATAGTTTGTGTTTAGTAAACCTCTAGTAAGTGTAAAGTCTAGTGTGTTAGGGAAAGTAGTCATAGCTGCAGCTATAGAACAAGACTATAATACAAGACACTGCTGCTTCCACCTGTCTGTGTAGATGTCTGCTGTTTGCTTGCTGACATCCTGGCCTGTGCCCCCCCGACCACCTCAGTGTCTGCTGTCTACATCTGTTTATATAGTTATCCCTGTAGTGCACTAGCTAGCCATTGTGTCTGTTTCTCTCCTTTCTCTGTTATTCATTCTCTCCGTCTGTTTTCTTTTTTCCTGCTCTGCCCAGCTGGTCTTCAGCAGGAGGTCCCCCCTTATGATCCTGGTCCTGCTCATGGTTTCTTCCCTCCTAAAGGGGAGTTTTTCCTTGCCACTGTTTGGCTTATGGTTTTTTTCACACTAGGGAACTTTTTTATCTGCCATTGTTTATGTTATGTTTATGTAATAATTGCTCAGGGGTTTATGTTCTGGTTCTCTGGAAAGAACCTAGAGACAACTTCTGTTGTAATAGACCCTATATAAATAAAATTCAATTGAATTTAATTGAGAGGAGGTGAAGAAATGAAGGAAAGAGGTGAGGTAATAAGGAGAAGAATTTAGCAAAGAAGGAGAGGAAGGGAGGAAATGACCTGGTTTGAAAACCACAGATAGACTTCTGCAGAATTAACACACACACACACACACACACACACACACACACACACACACACACACACACACACACACACACACACACACACACACACACACACACACACACACACACACACACACACACACACACACACACACACACACACACACACACACACACACACACACACACACACACACACACACACACACACACACACACACACACACACACACACACACACACAACCGCACCAGGCTCTCTGATTGGTCAGCCAGGACATTATTCTCAGAAAACGAGGGGCGGTCTTTGTTCATGCGGTGTGTGACACTGGTAATGTCGATAAAGTTTTATCTTGACCTCACAGTCTGAACCCACCCTGACCAGCAGCAGCAAGGCATGCTGGGTATTGGAGGTCAGCAGCAGCTGCACACAGTACTACTGTCGCTACTACAGTCAGTACTACAGTTAGTACTACTATCAGTACTACTACAGCCAGTACTACAGTTAGTACTACAGTCAATACTACTGTCAGTACTACTACAGCCAGTACTACAGTTAGTAGTACTATCATTTATTTATAAAACCCTTCTCGGATTGGTCCCTGCTTACCTATGTACATATCTCCATAGAAGCCAAAGCCATTATGGCCTGCGCTCACATGATGCTTTGCACTTCATTATTCCGCGTGTTCGCACTGAGCTGGGAAAAAGAGCTTTTAAATTTGCTGCCCCCTTTGCTTGTAACACCTTTCAGAAAGACTTTAAACTGAAGGACCTGATATCCGTCAATTACTTTGGTTCGATCTTGAAGGACCTAGAGCGTGAAAGCATTGGACAGTGTCTCTGTACCTTATGGTAGTTATGTCTTCCTCAACATCTGCACTTTATATGATTGATGTGATTACCTACTGGTAACTGGCTGTGTCCTCCTATGCATCTGCACTTTATAAGGTTTTATCATTTTATTGCTACTTTGTTCCTCTGTTATTGTTTTGTATTCTGTCTTTTAACCTTGTGATTTTATTTGTTTTGACGTGCGCTGCTGCCTTCCTGGCCAGGTCACCCTGGTGAAAGAGATCCTTGATCTCAATGGGCTATTACCTGGTTAAATAAAGGTTAAATTAAAAAAAAATTAAAATCAGTACTACTACAGTCAATACTACTGTCAGTACTACTGTCAGAACTACAGCCAGTACTACTGTCGCTACTACAGTCAGGACTACAATCTCAACTACAGTCAGTACTACCGTCAGTACTACAGTTGGTACTATATCCTCTGCTACAGTCTCTACTACAGTCAGTACTACTGTCAGTACTACAGTTGGTACTATATCCTCTGCTACAGTCTCTGCTGCAGCTTCTACTACAGTCAGTACTACTGTCAGTACTACAGTCAGTACTACATTCTCTACTACAGTCGGTAGTACTCGTAGTTGTACTGCTCCACAGTAAGTGGATCTCACTTCTCCCGACCAATCAGACACCAGAGAGTGATGTCGTCAGCTCTTCTTCAGAAGACTATCAGCTCTAGCCCCGGCCTCTCTTGTCTGATGGGGTTACAAACAGTGGCGCGCGGTCACTGCGTTTTTCACATCATTCTTCTTCTGTGGTACCTCTTCCTGTTTTACAGAAAGCTGTTTTCTGGTCAGAGGTTAGCCCCAAGGTTCTGAGACCCGTTCCGCCGCTGATGGACCTCTTTCGGGACATTCTCTTGGCATTTTACATATGAAAGAAGATGAAAGTAGCTGATCAGTTTCCTGATGTCATTAATCATCAAAGCTTGGCAAAGCTTCTCTGGACCTCGCAGCGCCAACGTCCTCATGTTCTCACTTTCATCTGCATTTTGGAAACATTTCTGGATGTATTTTTTGTAAATATGATTCATTTTTGGGAACATGATTGTTTTCAGCCTCATCCATATTTTTCTGGAGACTTTTTTTTTACTTTCCACACATTTCCTGACTTTTATCATCACTTATCTGAACAATGCAACAAGTTCTTTAAGTGTTAGTGTGGCTCCGTCTAATTCCTGATAAAGCACACTAAGCTATGGTTCTGAGCATGTAGTTGATGCGTACTTCAAATAAAAGTCACAGTCCGTGTTCTTCTTTCAAAAGTTTAGTGAAAAACTTTTCTTTCAACAACAAAAACAAAAAAATTGTGCGATTATATGAAAAACTATATTCTCGTGCAAGCACGGTCAAAAACTAGTGTGCTCTCTCGGTTACATAGCTTCACAAAAAAAACAATAATACACGTACGTCACGTGGCATATATGCAACCAATGAGAAAGCTGCAGTTATTAATATTATTAGGCAAACACCTTGCGCACTGATATTAAACTGCATATTATTCGAAATACACTTAATCAAATATTCTACAATCTAAATTAGTAATCACCTTCTATACATGACAGATGGCTCTAACATTAAGTGTTCACACATCAGCAGCTCAGGACCCCTCTGACTCTTTAGTTTCATGCACAAACAACAGAACTACGACGTTCCAAACTTCCTCTGATTATTTACAGCTTTAACTGTCATGAAGGACTTCCCCACAGCTCGCAGGTCTGATCCTACCCGTTCAGTCATTGTTGCTGACGAAAAGACAGAAAACCGGATCCTCAGACATGATCTCCTACCTTCCACCTGCCAGCCATGTCACATGACCCCATCTGTCTCATTCACGACTTTTCCAGGTTTTCCATGACTCTGAAAGCCTGAGCAAAACAATGTAGACCAGATTTGCTGCTGAATACAGAATCGATCATTCACAGCTCAGCTTGCGTGTGTTTACGTGTGTGATGACCTCGGGTCAGTCCTCGTTGACCGGCTTCAGGTCACGGGGCACCGTGGCCTGTTAAAAAGCTGAAGACCTTTTATCTGTTGATCTGAGCTGCCAAACATCTGGCATGATTAAAGCCAGCCGGCAGCAGCTCCTTTTAGGTTCCAGTCCTGAACTGGGCCACAGATGGGCAATATGAAATTGAATTGACATGTGAAATACTTGGCGTAGACGCCAGTAACGTGTGAATTTAATCTATAAGACAAATGTCAAGACGTCTTGCTCATAATGTAATATCATAACATGAGACATTTTTATTTAGACTCATGTTGACTAACATCTCAGCAATGACTTTACACGTGAACGGGTTATTTATGATTCGTCAATGAGACAAACGAGCTTCCACGCCCAGGACAGATTTGGTCTTTACATGAAGAAGAGTATGGCTTTGACCCACTGTCCACCCTCGCTGCTGACCTCACATCTGTGACAACAAACACACCCGAGGTCAGGCTGACAACGGCTGAATCTGGAGCGCTGACAGTCTGTGAAACCGCTACAGTGGGTCATGAAGGCTCTCATCTCTCCATCTGACCCGGTTTGCTTCAACTTTAACAGCCACATGACTACAGTAGGAAAGTCAGCCTGGTCTCTTGGTCTTAGCGAGGACATGTGGAGGATTAAAGGACTGATGTCTCAGCAGGACTTAGAGAAACCTGTCCAGCTTTCATCTTCAGTAGACCGAGAAACCCGTCTCCTCACTGAAACCAGGAGACCCGAGTCCTCACTGAGACCAAGAGAGTGGACCACATACGTTCAGTTCTAAAATCTTGGTTTATAAATCTCTGAATGGTATCGGACCAAAATACATCTCTAATCTCCTGGTCCATGATGAACCAACCAGAATCCTCAGGTCATCAGGGTACTTTCTGTACCCAGAGTTAGAACCAAACACGGGGAGGCAGCTTTCAGCTTTTATGCTCCTCCCCTGCGGAAGAACTCCCACAATGCAACAGGGCTGCTTTAAGTCAAGATTGAAAACCTTTTTATTTACTTATTTATTTATTTTGAGGTGGGGGTGCGGATCATGTGAAAGTGAGTTCAATAAAGTTGTTAGTTTGTGGTGATCTGCGCATGCGCACAGCTATGTTACAGCGGAGGTAAATAAATAAAAGTTAAGTTACAACGGTGATTGAAAACTGAGCCAAGCGTCTGTGTCGTCTTCCTCAGCTGAGCGTTCAGAGAAACGCCACTGGCTGTGTCGCACGTTCTTGCCGACTTTGCAGGAAGGCTTGCTTTCTCAACGCAGCGTGATGGACACCCGGCTACTGCGAGGAAGATTGTAGGTCAGTTTGAACACAAACGGTAAGAAGTAAGAGTACGGTCTAAAAAGCACATTACTGGCCTTACTTCATGACACGGTTGCTGCCTGCTGGGTATTTTAAGTTAAGCTGCTGTTTTTATTTAACTCAAATTTATGTTTAAATTTATGTTCAAATTTATGTTGCACCATTTTACTAGTTAATAGTTGCACTATTATTACTTGATTGTTCAAGCTACCTCAAAGAGAACTGCACTGTTTAAGTGCTAAATGATCAAATAAGGTGAATAAAATAAAAATAGGGGACAACCTGGATCTATTTATTTTGCATTTATCCATTTTTTTAATGTGTTACGAAAGTATCGGATCAGGACTCAGCAGGTATCGACAGATACTCAAAATCAAATGACTCGGAATCAGATCGGGGCCAAAAAAACCTGATCGGGACATCCCTAGTGCTGATGAAAGAAAACTGGTCAAAACTCTGGTTAGAACATGTACCGAAACAAAACCAGACTTGTAGGTTCACAAGTATGACAACTGATCCATCTTAGTTCACCACCTGTGGTCTACGAGGGACAGATGATCCGTATGGGTTCAGCCTATCTGTGTTCTGAATGATACACCCCCCCCCGATATACAGCAACTGTACCCAACTACAGGTACGAGTCTTTCCTCCAGGTAATATTTAGGTGTTTCTGTCCAGAAACATTGCAGGGCTAATCAGTGCAGCGCTACAAGCATTTGTTCTCAGACTGAACGTCAAGCTCAGCTCTGAAATGTTGTCTTATGGAAGTCGTCACATGAAGTGAAAGCAGCTGAAACATCCTGACAGGACTGGTTCTTCAGGTCCAACTGGACTCCAACTCTTTGAGCTGGTTGTCAGAACAAACAACAACAACTAACTTCAATTGTGTCTGTGGAACAACTGACACAAGAACATTCACTTCATCCTGGGGCCGTCCAGCTGGACAGAAACAGGAGTGAAACCAGTTCTTCAGACTGACGGGAAACCGGAGTGAAACCAGTCCAGCCAGCTGCATACCAACTCCCCTCAGACACCGTCACAGACACGCCGCAGTTGGACTGCTGAGACAATATTCACCTTTATCCTCCAATTTATAAAATATATTTTGTAAGATGTGCTTTCTTATGTCACACTAAACATTAGGAAATGTCTGCCCTGGCAGATGTTTCCTAATGTTCAAAACACTCACACGACCGGCTGACCCACCACATTCACACAGAGCATGTCTGCCGTGACGTCTGCCCTTTACTCTGGATGCTCAACTGGGACAAGTGGGACCAAGTGGGACACAGTGGGACAAAGTGGACCTCAGCCTTCATGTTTCTGTGATCAGCTGAAGCTCTTTCATCTGTCACAGGCTGTTGAGCGAGAAACACCTGACGGACAGCCAGCATCACACAGAGATGCTGCTAACAGCGCCACCTGCAGGTTTTTTTATTCTGATCAGATGTCCCACTCAGGAGTTAAGTTCTCTCAGCTTCATGTAGTAATCTGTAACGTCTGATATCAGAACTGCTGGAGCTAGTTCAGCTTCTTTATTCACTTTCATAAAGCATCTGTTTTATAATGTTTGTAATAGATCAGGGAAGAGTCTCTGCTGACAAATGGCTGCAGAGCTAGTTTGCAACCCTAAATCAAGGTGGAATAACATGAAATACACACAGAAAACAGTTATATTATATTATATTTACAATGTGTTTTACTTTGCAGCATAAACTGAAGAAATTTCACGTTTCAGTTGAATTTCATTCGTCAATATATTTCCATTTTTACATTTCAAAACTGGAACACATTCCAACACATATTCGTACTGGTAAGGAGGTAAAAGACCAAACAGGGAGGCCAGATGATGTCTGAAAGTGACTGCACCCTTTAAGGATCTCCGCTTTGTCAATTAAACTGTGAGAAAATAATTGAAATGTTTAAAACAATCTTCCTCAAAGAAGGACTGGAAGAGATCTGCATCTTTCTCCTTCTACAGCCGATAATAACATTAAACCATCCTATGAATCTGGAGGAGTGTCAGCGTGTAAAAGACTGGACACCTGTGATCTCTGATCCCTCAGACGACACTGAATCAAGAACCATAGAACCACATGAACAAGGGATACCATGGAAAGTTTTATCAGAATAACAATACAGAGACACATTCACTAATGACAACTTTACTGTGTTTAGAAAACAGACATAGGGATCAAAGACATCCTGGATGCTCCGTCACCTTTGAAATGTGGATTGTATTAACTGAGGAGTACCACAAGGCTCTGGATGAGGACTTCTGCTTGTTTACTTCTACATGCTTCCACTCAGCATTATCACGCGTCCGACCTGTTCCCCATCTATTACAGAATCTTTTTTGGAACAAATTGGCACCATTTGCTCTGGTCACAGCACCAGAACCCAGACTGTGATGGTCTGGGGTTTTATCAGCATCCTTGGTAATGCCCACTTCCACGTGATGATAGCACTAATGAAACAATGTAAACGTCACATTCTGGACACATTACGAAGACAAAATAACACCTGAACCCTTCATAATCCGGCTTCCTTGCTGCTTGGAAACCTTTTAAGTGCTGTGATAAAAATACTTTTCTGTCACAACTAGTTTTGGAACATGCTGCTGGTCAGAGATGAAAAAGTGGATACGTATTTACAAATTAGCAAAGCTGGTAAATGTCATATCTGGTTCATTCTGTCTGAAGAGAAATAAAAGTCAAAGGAACTTCTGAAATTACTGCGTTTGTTGTTGATCTGCATTTCTTCCCCCTCATTCATGGTCTCATGAGCGTTTGGGGGTACTGAGCCACATGTTGGACAACCTCTTGCAACATGATTGGACATCAGAAACAGAAACACACACCTGCGGAGCTGAAACAGAAAGTGTTCAACTCAGCGGTGAGTCGGTTTTAACACGTCGAGGTGCAGACGACTGTTGGCGGTCTGAGGGTGATACAGTGCAACGACTCGGGTCTTCACGGAGACACAAACACAAGTAGGTATGTTTAAACAGCTGATTTATGAGAAACGGCCTCTGAGAGAAGAACTGAGATGAGACTCTGATGGATGCTAAAGTCCTCCGTATGTCTGCATCCAAAACACGAGCAGCTCTGCTCGTGTCGCTGTTCACCAGCAGCTTGCTTCGTGTTTTAATGTCCATAAACTTAAGTTAAAATAACTGCGAGGAGGATGTTGTGGAAAAAGCCCTGTTTTGGTCTTTGCCGTTTTACTTCACATCCAAAACATATATAAAGTGGTCTCCCCCTCAGCCTGGCAACTCAGAGAAGGAGGAAAGCAACCAAATTCTGCAGTGTCTGTACAGCTGCCCGGATGAGCCATCCAGTGTGATGTGGCTTCTACGAACCGTTCAGATTCTGCTCCTGTCGTGACGTCACGACAGGAGCGATGCGTGAAACCACGCCCACAACTAACTCCGCATCACACAGAGATGCTGCCAGCAGCGCCACCTGCAGGTTTTTTTATTCTGATTACATGTCCCACTCAGGAGTTAAGTTCTCTCAGCTTCATGTAGTAATCTGTAACGTCTAATATCAGAACTGCTGGAGCTAGTTCAGCTTCTTTATTCAGACTTTCATAACGCATCTGTTTTATAATGTTTGTAATAGATCAGGGAAGATTCTCTGCTGACAAATGGCTGCAGAGCTTGTTTGCAACCCTAAATCAAGGTGGAATAACATGAAATACACACAGAAAACAGTTATATTATATTATATTTACAATGTGTTTTACTTTGCGGACAGCATAAACTGAAGAAATTTCATGTTTCAGTTAAATTTAATTCGTTAATATATTTCCATTTTTACACTTCAAAACTGGAACACATTCCAACACATATTCGTACTGGTAAGGAGGTAAAAGACCAAACAGGGAGGCCAGATGATGTCAGAAGGTGACTGCACCCTTTAAGGATCTCCGCTTTGTCAATTAAACTGTGAGAAAATAATTGAAATGTTTAAAACAATGTTCCTCAAAAAAGGACTGGAAGAACTCTGCATCTTTCTCCTTCTACAGCCGATAATAACATTAAACCATCCTATGAATCTGGAGGAGTGTCAGCGTGTAAAAGACTGGACACCTGTGATCTCTGATCCCTCAGACGACACTGAATCAAGAACCATAGAACCACATGAACAAGGGATACCGTGGAAAGTTTTATCAGAATAACAATACAGAGACACATTCATTAATGACAACTTTACTGTGTTTAGAAAACAGACATAGGGATCAAAGACATCCGGGATGCTCCGTCACCTTTGAAATGTGGATTGTATTAACTGAGGAGTACCACAAGGCTCTGTATGAGGACTTCTGCTTGTTTACTTCTACATGCTTCCGCTCAGCATTATCACGCGTCCGACCTGTTCCCCATCTGTATTACAGAATCTTTTTTGGAACAAATTGGCACCATGTGCTCTGGTCACAGCACCAGAACCCAGACTGTGATGGTCTGGGGTTGTATCAGCATGCTTGGTAATGACCACTTCCACGTGATGATAGCACTAATGAAACAATGCAAACGTCACATTCTGGACATATAACGAAGAGAAAATAACACCTGAACCCTTCATAATCCGGCTTCCTTGCTGCTTGGAAACCTTTTAAGTGCTGTGATAAAAAATAATTTTCTGTCACAACTAGTTTTGGAACATGCTGCTGGTCAGAGATGAAAAAGTGGATGTGTATTAGCAAATTAGCAAAGCTGGAAAATGTCATATCTGGTTCATTCTGTCTGAAGAGAAATAAAAGTCAAAGGAAATTCTCAAATTACTGCGTTTGTTGTTGATCTGCATTTCTTCCCCCTCATTCATGGTCTCATGAGCGTTTGGGGGTACTGAGCCACATGTTGGACAACCTTGTGCAACATGATTGGACATCAGAAACAGAAACACACACCTGCAGAGCTGAAACAGAAAGCGTTCAACTCAGTGATGAGTCGGTTTTAACACGTCGAGGTGCAGACGACTGTTGGCGGTCTGAGGGTGATACAGTGCAACGACTCGGGTCTTCACGGAGACACAAACACAAGTAGGTATGTTTAAACAGCTGATTTATGTGAAATGGCCTCTGAGAGAAGAACTGAGATGAGACTGAGGGGGTGGGGAGGATCTGGCCGGATTAACGTGATCTTTCCGTGCGCTATGTCCGGCCAGAGAACCCCTACCCAATCTGGTGAAAAGAAGCGGCCTGCTCACTCCTCAGGTTAAGAAGGAGACCTGAGCTCAGTGCAGGGCCCTCCCGGGGTTGGTAGAGGGAGCAATGCCCAGGACTGTTACTTAGGTAAGAGCACTGGGTGATGAAATGGGGGGAAAAAAATCGGGATACAAATATTAAAAACAAAAACAACTTGGAGGGGCTGAATGTCTTTGTATCACAGCAGGTGTATTTATATAAAGCAATACATTTATTTCTAATATGAAGCATATCCTTTGGATTGATAGTCGGCTCAACCAACGGCTAGCCGCTATCACCATCGTTATGCCACAGACACAAACTAAGTCATCGGCAGTTTACAGCAGCTCAGTGTCAGCCAAACACAGCCAACGCCGGGCTGATTTTGCCACTGAAATGACATCTGAAACAGGGTATTCTGCTGTTGATTGACAGCAGAATGACAGAGGATATAGTACCGACTGGACCTAAAACCCAGGAACTGAAGCTGCAGGACCAATGGTGGCCACCAAGGGCCATAAGTGAATAAATAAATGCCACCAGGTTCTAGACCACAGTGGTAAGAGAAACAGAGGCTGGGGGGCGGGGGGGTTTGTGCACAACCGACACCAGGAACAGGGACCAGAGAGTTGAGGTGGACGAGGCGCTCTCCCGTGTGTCCTCATTCCTCCATCTTTGTTTGAAAGTGTGTGAAAACGCTCGCCCGGTCTATTGTGGCACCATTTCCTTCATGTTTGTGCTCGGCTGCAAAGTGGACATTGCTGTGGCTGCAAACCCCAGCACCCAGTCCATTTGGTTTCACTGCGTCGATGTGGTTTTCAGCTCTGCGTTTCTTTCAGGGAGAAGTGACAGAAATTATGTTGTAATCGCTGCTTAAGAGACAATTTCAATGAAATAGCTGAGAAGTAGAAATCACTTCTTCCTTCCAGTGCTGATAAATCTCAGAAAGTTTTCTATTGTTTCATTCCAAAGTGAATGGATTTCTGACACACACACACACACACAGTGAAACTGCTGCGTTGTTGTAAAACAACGCTGTTCTGTATGTGTTTGGGCTGAAACTGGGGAAAAAACCAGGTTCATTACATAATAACAGGAAGACAGGTGTGAGTTTACAGGTAACACACACACACCTGAGGTCAGTGTGACATAACTGCAGCAACACAAAAGCTGTTACCTGAAACACAACCTGGACTCACTGAATGAACCTCTGTGCCTTCCAGGAACACACGCACGCACGCGCACGCACGCGCACGCACGTTGGCATCAGTGAGCTCTTCAGAATGTTCTGGCGCCTCCATGTGGAGCAGCTGCTGAAGAAGGACGCATCTCAGGAAGGATGGTGGACCTGGATGATTGACAGCTCTGTGGAACCCTAACAGCCAATAGGATCAATGGTGGTTCTCAAATCCACGGGACTTCAGCAACGATCCAATCAGAACAAAGAAAGACGGTTCCCTCAGTATTCAGATTCAGATTATTTTATTGTCCCGCTGTGGGGAAATGCACTCGTACTGCTACCATGGATCAGACCGGGTCGGTCAGCATTAGAGATGCACCAATTGATCGCAATCGACTGATAATGCTCCCATCGGTTTTGATCGGGGTTCTCAAACTAGTTCAAAGCAGGCCGATCAGATGATGTTTACAACAACAAACCGCTGCCAGGGAGTGCATTCCCACATCTCAGACCCAGGTCCCCTAAGGCAGTCTCTACAGAGCATCAACACTGAAAATGGCGTCACCGGTTTGGGAGTTTTACAATGTCCGAAAAGGACAACAAATTTGCAGTTTGCAAAGGAGATACCCCGAGGAGTATGTTACAAAGGAATTTCAACACAACGAACCTGATAAGACATTTGAAAGTTTCTCACATCAAGGAGTATATTGAGTTTTCAAAGGCAGAGAAAGTTAAGGAGCGTGCAGCAACGCTGCTAACTCAGCTGAGACCTATAAGAGACAGCAGCAACAGCAAGAAAAATAAAGAACTACATCGTAAGGTAATGGATTCATGCTTTGATCATCAGCTGCTTTTTGTTTTAGTAGACGTCAGGTTTAAACGCCTCGTTAGCTGCTTGGATCCACAGGGCACGCTGCTGAATCGTAAATATTTCACTGATGAATGTCCGCCGGAGCAATACCAAACTATTTACAGTCACATCCAACCCTAACCCTTATGCAGGCGGAGAATCGTGTCAGTCGGCTTCACAAGTGACATTTGGAGCTCTAGTGTGAAGAGTTGTGCTTTACTCACAAGTTTCCACACACGCGGCGGATGCTATCGCTAAAGCTTTCGTCAAGCTTTCATGATTAATTTTTATTTAAAGATTTAATTCCTTTTTCCACATGAAAACTAAGGTTTATAGTTTACAACTTGTATCAACTTTAAGAGAGTGAAATGTCTGCTGTTGTCTGTGTTGGTGCACTGCACATGTTGTGTTGTACACGTAATTATTGCCACAGGAAAGCTGAAGCTACTAAGCTACATTTACTCTTTGTAAGCTGAGTCTAAGTCGTCTGTAAGAATCTCTAGAGGGTGAAATATTGCACTTTGCCTCAGCCTGCAATAAAACAGATATTTCAAGATACTTTCTAATCTCCTAATGTTTATACCTAATAATACAATGTCAGTGTTGTTTACATGAGACAACACTATTGACGAATGTATGGACTTCACGCTGTGATCAGTGATCGTCAATATCGGGATCGGCAGATGCTGCTTTTGGTGATCAGCCCTCAAAATCGTGATCGGTGCATCTCTAGTCAGCAACTAAACATTTACATTGATCAATTTTCTTCCATCTCTGAGGAACTGAAGACGATGAGAACCAGGACTTTTGTGGCATTCCTCGGTACCTGACTTAAATGAGTGGCGCCCCTCCAGAGAACCTAAACCCTGACCTCCTCTGAAGAAGGACTGACCGCGTTTCCTGCTGGAACCATCAGAGACACTAAAAACGAGCTCAGAGCTCCTCTGAACACCATCAGTCTCAGAAACCAACTCTGAACAGAACCAGAATCCTGGTTCTGCTTGACCTTCCAACCTCATCAGAGCAGAAGCAGGCAAGATGAAGTACATCCACTTTGTCAAAAAAACTAAAAACCTTTCAAATAAAATCATGTTTCTCAACTGTGAATGGCTTCTGAAAATAACAAAAACAGTTATTGTATATCAGCACCAATAGTTGAATGTGATTCCATTTTCACCTTAAAGTTTATTTTGTTTGGTCATGTTTCTAACACGGCTACAACTGAGCCCTGAGTGCACATACTCCATGTGTAAATGTGTGCTGGACGGAGCACAGAGCAAAAACTCAAAGTTTTTCCATTTGGATTTATGGTGTTTATGTTTTTATGAGGCACAAAACCTGTTTCTGAAACGATGACAGTTCCTCAGCAGCTCTGCGCTGACCCCTGGTGGCGATCAGAGAAACTGCGACGACTCACTTGAGCAGCCCGTGTGCATGTTTGTGTGTGCGTGCGCAAGACTCACCCACAGCCCTGAACAGACAAGCTCCGTCCTCCTTCATCTTCTTAATGACGAATCCTTTCTTCTCCCCCAGAGCTTTTTCAAACCAGTGCTCCTGCTGAACACACACAAACACAGTGAGGCATGTACTACACACACACACACACACAGTCAGACGTGTACTACACTTGAACACACACAAAAATAAAGAATTTCTGGTCCAGACAGAACTTAATCCATCTGAACATCTTGTAATGTTATTTTGGAGACTAAAGCTCAAATATCTCCGATATCTCTCCACATCTTGACCAAATGCTCCATAAACCCACCGTTCTTTGCTCCCTCAACCTCAGATGTGATGATACCATTTGCCACCAGAGAGCCTAAAGGGGACCTATTATGAAAAACATGTTTTCTCTTGCTTTAACATATATAAAGTGGTCTCCCCTCAGTCTGCCAACTCAGAGAAGGAGGAAAGCAACCAAATTCTGCAGTGTCTGTACAGCCGCCCGGATGAGCCATCCAGTGTGATGTGGCTTCTACAAGCCGTTCAGATTCTACTCCTGTCGTTACGTAACGACAGGAGCGATGCGTGAAACCACGCCCACAACTAACTCCGCATCACACAGAGATGCTGCTAACAGCACCACCTGCAGGTTTTTTTATTCTGATCAGATTATTAAAGGTTTATCTTATCTTATCTTATCTTATCTTATCTTATGTCCCACTCAGGAGTTAAGTTCTCTCAGCTTCATGTAGTTATCTGTAACGTCTGATATCAGAACTGCTGGAGCTAGTTCAGCTTCTTTATTCAGACTTTCATAACGCATCTGTTTTATAATGTTTGTAATAGATCAGGGAAGATTCTCTGTTGACAAATGGCTGCAAAGCTTGTTTGCAACCCTAAATCAAGTTGGAATAACATGAAATACACACAGAAAACAGTTATATTATATTATATATATATATTCAGGCTGTCAATCAGCACAGTGCCTCATTATCATAGCCGCCCGCCCACTCAGAATCCTACATAGAGAAGGAGGTTAGAAACGGGGACGATAAAGACATGGCTTAGAGACTGAATTTCTCATTTATTTAGCAAAAATAATCAAAAGCTTGTTTTTAAGACATTCAAGGCTTGTTTAAAATAGGTATTAGATGCCATAAAAGGTCCCCTTTAAATGCCGTGCACGGCACCACCTTCGCAGGAGTAACGGGACGAAGAAGCCCGTGGTACTGGTGAGTCGGACAGCGTCCAGCGCAGCTGGAGCGCTCGTGTGACTCTACAGAGACTTCGAACCGGGTCAGGAGGTCTTTGTGTTAAACCTAGTTTATTCTGCTTCCAGTGCTGCTGCCATCTTTGTACTTTTATAAAAACCATTGTAATTAAGGGTACTTTTAAATTGAACACCATTTTGTGGTGGCACCCAAATCTAATCCAAGTTTCAGGTTTCAAGCGTTATTGTGAGATATGCTACATGTTCCACAATCAGCACAAATTAAATTACAGTCCTCTCTGCCCACGGTAAAAAAAAATACATAAAATAGATGCATAAAAATAAACTTAAACTAAACTTGAATATTCACAGGAGTATTTACATGATGAAATAAAATAGGAATAGATTTTAAATAACTATATAAACAGGTGAGGTAGTGCAAATAAGTGAAAGTGAAATGTGGAGTCCCTGAGTTCTTGAGGGGGGTGCAGTCCTAGTCTGTAGTCCAGGGCAGAGGGAGGGATGGTAGAGCAGGAAAGGAGTTGAGTCTCCTGAGTCCTGACATCAGGTGGAAGACATTGTCCTTGAGCCTGCTGGATTTGGCCCGGAGACTGACGGCAGCAGGCTGAAGAGGCTTGTGAGATGGGTGGGTGGGGTCACCTCCACCCGAGCTCATATCTACTACCATTACTGTCATTTTTATCCAAAACGACTTACATCTGAGACACGCACATCATGGAGCAATTAGGGTTAAGGCCTTGCTCAGGGGCCCAGGGTGGTTCATCTTGGTTGCCATTCCGGGGCTTGAACCTGGGTCCTCCAAAAATGTCCAAGCCTAGCCATTTACATCCACTTGGCAAGAACATTCGCCATCCTCTATGTCGCAGACGTGCTCATGCGCGGGCTGCTTTCCTCGAGTCTAGTTTGGGGAAGAGCGTTGCTGTGGTAACATCGTTGCTGTGGCAACATCGTTGCTGCTAACGTTAGCTGTGGCTCGTGACCGGGTGCTTTGCTTTTATGTAGCTAAACTTGAGCTGCTTTGGTGGTGAGCAAAGTCCTTTCCTCAAACAACACATATCACTCTACCTTTATCAATGGTGTCGTTTTAGAAAATGTAAATTCCCCATTCACTGGACCGGCAACTTTCACATGCTCCTCCATTTTCACCTCTCTTCTCTGCTACCCCCCACCAGTCCAGCTACAGGGGAGTCTACCAACGTAGCTAAACACGCCCACACACAGCCAATCAGTGTCCACTTCAAAGTGTGACTGAGTTGTTTTCCGCCCCTAACAATTCAAGCACAAACAAAGATTTCATAAAGAAGGCAACTTGCAAACAGAAAACATAAAGTTAGAGATTGAAAAATAGATTAAGCGGTTAAAAAACATAACACGCTAAATATGCCTGTAATTAATTAATTGCAATGAACGCGCTAATTTGACACCCCTACAATAACACAGAAGTAGTGTCAAAAAAACCAAGTACCTCTAAATGCTTCCACAAGGTTATCAAGTGAGCTTGATTTGATATTGATATTAATAATATATATATATATATATATATATATATATATATATATATATATATATATATATATACACACACACACACACACACACACACACACACACACACACACACACACATACATACATACATACATACATACATACATGCACATTTTTTAGAATTAATTAATTGATTATATATTTTATACATATATGAAATATAGATTTTATATTAATGTTATTATATGTTTGTGATCTTTTTAGATGGTTTTCTGCTATTAGTTTTGAATTAAGTTTTATCCCTGCATTTGTTTGAGTCCAAAACAATGTTTGAATTCGCGCTGCGCATTTTTACTTCTCTCAGCACTTACTGGACCAAAACAGATTTTTTTTAGTGGTTCATGTCCCACGTCAACAACTATGAATATAATGGACATAAAAGCAGAGGAAACCGAGAGACTCAACAACGTAATGATGGAAGAGGAAGCGAGGGCGTGGCTAGTAAGAGACAGAACGAGTAATCCTGGACCGCATCGTGAAGCTGATTCCACCTCCGTGCATGTAGGAGACTCGGAGCTAAAACTGACCAAAGTTCCTATGTTTTGAGACCTGTTTTCTGTCTCTGGTCCAGAGGTGTTCATGATGGACCTCTTCAGTTGGAGACGTGACGTCCTCCAGTCAAACATCCTACCGTGATTTCATTGGCTGTGATGCTGTCAGCAAAACCGACGTATCGGTTACTGGAGCTCCACTGAGCTGTCAATCAAACAGAGGAGGAAGTCCGGTCACATCTGAGTTTATCAGAGAATAAGTGGAGGATCGGGCTGTTTCCAGTGACGATGCCTGACTTGAACCTCCCAGTGAAATGTCTAGAAGTCTGTTGTGAAAACAGACTAGACACTCCCCGATGTTCTCTGTTCCTCTGTTAAGGCAAGAACATTAAACAGCACCATGTTTCAGCTTCCCACACGTGAGGACAACTGTCACTCCGAACTGTACTTTGGGAATCGGTACACGTTTGGTTCTGTGCATCAGTGATAGAGGGGAGCTACACGATGCTCCATCCCTGTATCTTTCTGCTCCTGTTGCATAAACTGGATAGGTAATTGTTGTTGGACACTAAAGCTGGGCAATGTGGAAAAACATGAATATCCTGACGTGTTTTGACTCAGTCACGATATTCATCTTGTACCCTGGCCTTTTCCTGCACCTTCAGTTCAAGTCATCATGTGATATTACAAGAATATTTACCAGCACAGATCTAGAAGGGAAAAATGTAGAGCTGGGACACATTTTTCTTGGTTTTAAGCAATGTTGAAGTAAATTATAAGTAACTATTATGTAGATAAATGACCTTTAAAAACAGCTCAACAGCACCCTTAACAGAAGTCCATAGCTGTGGAATATTAATGCAATTCAAATAAAATATTAAAAAAATACAGGAAAATAAACATGAACAAGATTAAAAAGCAGAAAACATCCAGCTGCCAACATGATGCACGTAAATGAAATCGGTACAAAATAAATTACCTCTTTAAAAGAGATAAACGTTAAAAAAATAGGGACGTCTCTGAAACCCTTCTTACGATATAAAACAATACAGGAATTCTGTTGTCCAGATATGATCACGCTTAAAGCCTGATTCATGCGTCCGCTTTTTGTGGGTTACGCACAGCACCTTGGGCGTCTCAGGCGATTGGAAAGCTCCGCTCTGGACCAGAACCACGTGACTTCTAGCCAGGGGAGCACCTTTCCAGGCGACTCGCCCCAACCCTACTAGACACTTGTGTGCTCGGCACTTCAGGGATCTCATACTCTGAATAACAGTCATACTTCAGGTGATAACTTAATATTATTTCAAGTGTGAGTCATTGCCACCAACAATGGCGCGGACGTTCCCAAGTGCTTTTGGTCAAACCCCCCACTTACTTTTTTGCCATTATTATTTAAATTTGTTTCACATTTTTCCCTGTTGTTTTTGGTGTGTCCCACCCCCGTCCCAGCCAGTCTGGAGAGTCTGGTCAGAAGGAGGTTTCATCCTGATTTTCCTCTCAACTGTCATCTCATGCTTGTTTTGTTTTATTATTCAATTTTTGGTTTTTTTTTGGCGCTGGTTTTGTATTTATTTAAATTGGGCCGAAGTGGAATGATTTTCAATAGAATTAGCCAGTAACAAATTATAAATGAACAGCATTGAACTTGTTTATCTATAAAGCGTCTTGAGATTACTTTTTTGAAACAAATAAACAGAATTAAAATGTTTTTGGAGCCATATTTCCGACTACCTGCCGGATCCACCTGCTACTGCTGTGTTTAACCTTTAACCCCTCCACGCACAGAACCGGTCTGGTTCGGTTGTAGGTGGTCACCTGAGCACCGTTGCCACGGCTACCTGACGCTTGGTGAAAGCGGGTCGGGCGTTGATATCTCCAAATAAAACGGTGATATTTGCACTAATTAAAATGATTCTCACCGCAGCAAGACAACCAAGACCTGGTGAACACATGCCCTCGTACGGAACAGGGCCGTGCTCCCCGCTGCACGGTTCTTCACACTTTTATCGGGGAAAGCAGCACTTTTGGCAAGGCAAGGCAAGTTTATTTATATAGAACAATTCAACACAAGGTAATTCAAAGTGCTTTACATCAACATTAAAAGTGGCAAGACATAATTAGACAGTAAATAACAAATAAAATGAAATAAAAATTATGAGAAAAGAAGGTAAAATAATAAAAAGCACAAGCTGAAAACTAAAGGCAGTAGAGTACCACAGGTAGACATCTCATTCGCGGTTTTCAGAAAGTATTTAATTTAAAAGTACGCTTAAATAACAAATAAATTAAATAAAATGATAAGAAAAGAGGTAAAATAATAAAAAGCACAAATAAGGGCAGTAGAGTACAGCTGGTAAGTATTTAATTTAGGAGTACGCTTCAGTAAACAGTAATGTTTTTAGGCCTGATTTAAAGGAGCTGACAGTTGGAGCAGACCTCAGGTCTACAGGAAGTTTGTTCCACCGGTTAGGAGCAGAATAACTGAACGCTGCCTCACCTTGCTTGGTTCTGGTTCTGGAACCACAACAAACCAGATCCAGATGAACCTCAGGGGTCTGGGAGCTTCATAGGGAACTAACAAGCTTGTATTTTGGTCCAAGACCATTCAGGTCTTTGTAGACCAGCAGGAAGATTTTAAACACTGGAAGCCAGTGTAGTGATGTGTTTGGGGCAGTAAACCCCCCAGAACCCCCCCCGGTCCTACCTGCTCCACGGTGGCCGGGTCCACGGACTGCAGGCGGGCTGCGTTCTCGTACTCGTCCTCGCTGTTGTTGCCGGCTCCCTCCTCCGTGTCCTGGCTGGAGCCCACGCTGCCCGGGCCGGTCGCCCCGGGCTGGCCGCCCCCGGCCAGCGCCGCCGCCACCCCGCCGGAGCAGCTGCCCGCCTGCCGCCGCCTCTTGCTGAGCCCGGGCCCGGAGCAGCAGCCGCCCAGGCCCCCGCCGCAGCCCACCACGCCGGCCGACACCACGATCTCCCCGCGGGACCCGGCCCCCATGCCGCCGCTGCCGTCCCGGCCGTCGCCCGGCCCCGCCGGCGGGCCGGAGCCGGCGGGCGGCGGGGAGGCCTGCTGCGGCCGGGAGCTCGCCTCGATGCTCCGCCGGTCGTCCCTGGAGGAGGGCGGAGCGGGCTGGTAGGACCAGGGCGGCGGGGACGCCCGGGGCCGGGCTCCGGCCCGGCCCGCGTGCGGGTGCTGGTGCGGGTCGGAGCCGCTGCGGCGGTCGCTGTCATCGGCGTGGTCCGGGACCCCGACCCCGGAGCCGGGCTTCTTCTTGGGCAGGATCGTCATGGTGGAGTGAGCGGGAGCGGGGAGGGGGTCCGGGGGGGAGCGCTGCTCCGCGGTTCAGGCAAATGTGTCGGTCCTCTCGGCCTCCAGCGCGGGCGCTGGCCTCCGGTCGCCGTGCTAAGGCGCTTAGCGACCCGTAGCGGGGCACGGACGCGGCGGCGCGGTTCTGCTCGACGGTTCGGTGGAACAAAAACAAAAAGCGTCTTTTCCCCAAAACATCAACACAGCCTGACGGCCTGACGTCACTTCCTGGTGGCGGCGGGGCTGTGACGTCAGGCCGTCGACACAACCTTTGACACAAAAACGCTCGATTACGCGATGTAAACACGTTTTTATCCACATTTATCGAAACTGAAAATAACCGAGGATTTTGCAGTGAGGACCGCTAAACCTTAATGTTTTTATTTTTTCACAGCGCAAAGTCAAATGTTGTTTTGGACTCAAACAGACGCAGGGATAACACTTAATTCAAAACTAATAGAAGAAAACCATCTAAAAAGATCATAATCATATAACAACATTTATATATAACCTATATTTCATATATGTATATACTATATCATTAATTAATTAATTAATTCTACGGAATGTGTGTGTGTGTGTATACATATATATATATATATATCAAATCAATATCAATATTGCTGGAAGTGCCTAAGAGACAACTAAAAGAGATGGCGAGGCAGCTTTCTGCTTCTACGGCCCGAAAGACTGGAATAAACCTTAGACAGGCATCCTCAGTTGACATATTTAAAGCACAACTCAAGACCCACCTTTTTACTCTTGCTTTTAGTTGAATTTTAAAGGTTTGTTCTTACCTGTGTGTGACCCCATTTATGCTTACTGCCGTGCCTGTTTTACTCTTTTACTCTTTTTGCTCTTTGCTATTGCTTTTATTGTTGGTTTTATTCTGTTTGCTATATTGTTTTTCACTGTCTTAAAGCTGCTTTGTTTTTGTTTGCTTGCTTTGCTTATCTTCTTTTGACATGTAAAGCACTTTGAGTTGCATTCTATGACAGGAAAGGTGCTATATAAATAAAGTTTATTATTATTATTATTATTATTATTCATATCAAATCAAGCTCATTTGATAACCTCATAAATACTGTGGAAGGTAGGCCTACTTGGTTTTTTTGACACTACTTCTGTGTTATTGTAGGGGTGTCAAATAAGCGCGTTCATTGCGATTAATTAATTACAGGCATATTTAGCACGTTATGTTTTTTAATCGCTTAATCTATTTTTCAATCTCTAACTTTATTTTTTGCAAATTGTCTTTATTATGAAATATTTGTTTGTGCTTGGGTTGTTAGGGGCGGAAAACAACGGTCAGTCCCACTTTGAAGTGGACATTGATTGGCTGTCCCTGTGTGTGGGCGTGGTTAGCTACGCTGGTAGAATCCCATTGTAGCTGGACAGGTTGGGGGCGGAGAAGAGAGGTGAAAATGGAGGAGCATGTGAAAGTTGTCGCTCCATGAATGGGGGATTTACATTTCTAAAACCCCCCGACGGCACCATTGATAAAGGTAGAGCAATATAGGTTCTTTGTGGAAAGGACTTTGCTCACCACTGAAGCAGCTCAAGTTTAGCCACATAAACGCAAAGTGTCACGAGCGCAGCCACAGCTAACGTTGGCAGCAACGATGTTACCACAGCAACGATGTTACCACAGCAACGATGTTACCACAGCAACGATGTTACCACAGCAACGCTCTTCCCCAAACTAAACTCGAGGAGAGCACCTTGGGCATGTGCATGTCTGCGACCGAGAGGAGGGGGAATGTTCTTGCCAAGTGGATGAAAGTGGCTAGGACTGCATCTGTTCAAGTCTGTTAAAAAAATTAATAAATTACTTTATAAAGCGACTTTTATGTTGTTATATATGAATCTTTTGATCTGCCACAATAATGTAATGAATTTAAAGGAAAACACCTCAAGTTGTGGGTTTTTGTCAGCAATTTTTAGGTGAGATTATAAAAGAGAATAATTAGATTTATTAATTACAGATCTTAATTAATCTCCATTTTTGTAATCACTTGACATCACTAGTTATTGTATTGATTTTTGTTCAATAAATTATATAAAATAATACCGTGGTAGAATATATCATATGTTGTTGTCTCCCCCCAATTTTTTTTTACTCAATTTTAAGATGTGTAAGGACAATTTTACTTTGATATTATCTTCATACACAAACATTTAAAATGAAGAAAGGGTGCATTTTCTTTTTCAAAGAGCCGAGCTACTGTTGTTGCATGCAGCCTTTAAACCTATATTCACACACTTATCCAGCGTAAATAATTCAGTGTAAGCCTTCCACGTATGAGCGGGACACATTCTAGCTCCAGCAGCGGCCTGTCATCGCTGTCAGACTATGCCTGTGTCCATCCGTGCTTGAGGTTTTCTTCTGAACTTTTTACTATTGAAACTTTGAATTTTGAAACATGTTTCCATGCTGGTTTTGATGCCATTCTGCCTGAATGATTTTTACTGGCAATTCTGGTAGTTTTAAATATTTTTTTATGATGAGTATCCATGACAACAGACTGTTGTTTACATGTGGAAGCAGCAGATTAGCTTTGCAAAGAGCAGCTAGTGATCAGAAAAAAAGACCTCAGATGCAAATGAGTTGAAGAAGAGAGCTCAAAGGTGTGGAGGAAGACATAAATGCAGCTCATTTAGTTTGACATCTTTGAGAGGAAGCTGGATGAGCTTGTAGCTATAGAAGACAAGAAGGGTTTTTGTTTTTCAAGACGTGCCTGTGCAGCGTGTTCTGGACTGTTGCACTCGCTCTATTCTGGGATGGATCAGTTGTTGCTCCGTCACTTACAAACTGTCCATACCCCCCCGCGCTGGCTACCCTCCATTGGCTTCCTGTCCAGGTTAGGGTCCAGTTTAAGATCTTAAGATCCACTTTGTTCATCAGCGCTTTTAAACGTTTGTGACCCTGCCAGAGCTCTGAGATTAACCACTCAACTGCTCGTCTGCTCCCAGAGCTACACTCTGAAGCTGAAGTGATGGAGCTTTTCTGTTGCTGCTCCCAGACTGTGGACCATCATCAGACCCAGTTAATTTCAAACCTGTTTCAAACTTGACTTTTACTTTATAAATGTGTTGATCTTTTAATGGATTTCATTTTTTTCATCTGTTGTCCTTACAATTGTAGTAGATGTTGCTCGTTCTTTTTTATGCTTTTATTTAGTTTTATTAGATTTTCTTTGGTACTAATGGTACTAACCATAAATATATATGCAGACAGCTGGATCCAGACCCTAGTGTTCAGGAGAGGGCCTGCAGGTCTGGATCCGGACCCCAGTGATCAGTAAAGGACCTGATGTAGTTCTCACCTCAACATCTCACCATTGGCTTCAACCAGGAAGTTGTAGTATTGATGATTTGTTTGACCACGACAGACAACACAACCAGACTGTGGAGTGACAAAGTGTTTTTATTTAAGCTTACAATCCCTCACAGACTGACAGACACACACGCACACGCACTCACACACACACACACACACACACACACACACACACACACACACACACACACACACACACACACACACACACACACACACACACACATCTTTTCAGCTGGTGCTCAGTGTTGAATAAATAACAATATTAATATAAGCAATTTTTCAAATATAGAGTGAATCACTTGATAGAAAATACCCTGGACATGACAGCGGTGCTCGGTGGAGAGCTGGGATGTGTCTGGTTCCTGACACCAGGGGGCGCTACCAACGCTGCTGAAGGTCTGAGGGTTCCTGTCAAATCAAAGTGTGCTTTTAAAGCTCCAGTTTCTGCAGAGCCTCTTTCTGAGCGCCTCGTCTGACAAAGGTCCGACGGGTCCTTCGGGTTCCTGGAGTGTTGAGCGGTTGAGGGAACGTTCGTCTGAATGATTAAACCCGCAAACTGTGAATCCAACATGCTAAACGAAGGATGCCAGTGAACATGCAGTGCTTTTCCTTCAAGTCTGCCATATGATGTGATTAATTCACATTTCCCTGGCTCTCTTAGAGCATTCAGATTCCTGTGTGCTGTGGTGAGCGACATGTTACTCCCCCCTTTCCCCCTGCTCTGCGCTCACTCTGCTGTTACTGGCTACTGTCATGAGGGTAGATGCATGGGCGAGGCTAATCTGTGACTGGAGTTTCATTTGACTCCTAAGCCTATTCGCTTGTATTTACATTGGCTTGTCGACGCCCCTCAGACCTGGGGACTTTATGGTTGATGTCCAATCTAACTCCACACTTCACCGGGTGAAATCTGATCTAAGAATCTGAGCTCAGAGTGCAGACCAATCAAACCAACTGCTAGCCAATTACCAGCAGCCCCACTGGTTACATGACCCTGCCACCTGCTTCCAATGCAACTGTCTTTGTTTCCATAATTCCAGCACTTTACCCCAGTTTACAGCTGGAAATGTAAATTAAAACAAAGTACCACTGTTTCCACGAGAGGGTAAGCTGCCGATTGCTGGTCTGGAACATTCAGGTGTGTGTTAACACAATGCCAGGAAGACATCAGCAATGATCTTTGGGCGGCAATGGATGGTGCACATCAATGTGGGAGTTCCATTTTTAACGGTGAGAAAGAGTATTTACAAGTGGAAAACATTCCAAACATTTAGTTTTCAGGGGTGGACGTACCAATGTGCTCCATAGTCAGCTCATCAAAGCACCAACAAAATAGAACAAAACCCCAAAGAGCTTCATCGCGGAGCCTCCAGGCCTCGCTGAGCATGTTAGACGTGAAAGTCGAGGACAGCACCATCAGAAGAAAACTGGACCGGGACGAGTTGTCTGGAAGAGCATCCAGGAGGAAACCTCTCCTGTCGAAAGATCATGGAAGTAGGACTGAGGTCCACAAACCTGCATCTGAACAGACCAGCAGACCCCTGGAACCATGTCCCCTGGACACATGAGACCAACGTGGACCTGTTTGGTCTTCCTGTCCATAGCCGTGTTTGGAGGAAACCACCAGAACCAACTCACACCCACGGGAGACCACGGTGTTGGAGGGATGCTGGTCTGGACCGGCATCCCTCCAACAGATGTGATGTGTGTAGATGTGAATGTCCAAAAACCAAAACCCCTCCAGAACCATTTGATAGGTGATAAAAGGTGTAAACCAGTAATTCAGGTACCCCTGTAATTCTAAGAGTAGCTGCATCATGGGGGTACTTAGTATTACCCATATGTTTGGTCTTTTTGCCTTCATTTTTGTGAAAAAAAAAAAAAGATTCTGTCTTATCTTGCTGTTCATCTGAGATCACAAATGTTGAGATCCATTACGGTCTGTAGATATTTCTTTTTCAATAAAAACAGGTTTAAATGCAGGGTTGCTCACGTTTGTTCAGGACAAAAATGCAGCACAGAATAAGAAATGACTTCCGTTGAAAACAATTGATTCTGGAAGTATTTTGTCCTTTGAGGTTCAGTCATTCAGTTTGGTCCTGAAGAAGCCTCAAGGCTGAGCGTTAACAATTCAAGGTGGTGTTACGAGGCAACACATTTCTCTTTGGTGAAAACAGAACATTTACGTCATCATTTTGGAGCCAACAGTTTGCAAGGTTTTCACACAGACCTGATTGCAGAAAAAACAGTCTAAAACTTGAGTGCAAAGGTATGCAGCAGTAAACCCAGAGGATGGAGGGATGCGCACAAACAACAACGCTGCAGCAAAGGTGTTGGAACAGTGAAGATCACAGTGATGCGTTCATGCCGCTGAAGAGGATGATGTGTCGAGCGGTGCCATGTTCAGGAGGATTAAAGGTCTCCTATTCTCACTCATCATTTTATTTAGGGCTCCATTAAAGTTCCTTGTGGTCCAGAAAACAACAACAAAAGCGTCTTAAAGCACTGAGAAGTACTAAAAGCTTCAGTATCAGGTGTGAAGGTCAGTCAAGACTATTTCCCACTGGTTAAAAACCCATGATGAGGGCTAACCCTCAAATCAATGTCACGATTGAACATTTTACCCAATTATTTAATTAGTTTTTTTTTTACTTTTTATTGCCCTCACAGATCACTTACAAGGTTTTTGCTTTAAATATGCTCATCTAAAATGGATAAACCATTGAAATACCACATGACTACACATGCAATAACAAGTAATAACAGAATTAAAGAAAAAAATACAGGAAAAATAATTAAATTAAATTAAAGGGGAAAAAAAAGATATTTGAAATGGGCTAGACTACATTAGTTATACGTTATGACTGTCCATTTCAATTTGTTTTCAATCAATTGCCCGGATCTACCAGCTACCACGAGCGAAAATAATCAGTTAGGATCTACTAACTCCTGCTAACTCCTGCTAACACCCGCTACCTCCTGCTAACATTAGTGAACTCCTGCCAACATCCTACACCAAAACCACCAAAATCCAGTTGACTCCAGCTAATAGTAGCTAACACCTGCTAACATGTGCTAACACAAGGAAACACTAACAAATGTTGCCAAAAAAATGCCAACATCCACTAACACTAGTTATTACCCACTAATACCATCTAACACCAACTAATGCGTGTGAGTGCAATAAGAAAAAGCTTAAAATTCCTACAGTCGTCCCCTCATGGTGTCAAAACGTACTAGCCTTGGACATAAAAAGAAAGATTTAACGGCCTGTTTTGGCAGGTGTGTCTAAAATCTTTGAAAATACATAAATCCTTTCTTTTTTTAAAGCTATTTTTGGTTCAAAAGTCTCATGGGAAAGGGGTGAGCCGCGATAAGCTCGCAGACCGGAATAAGAGACCTTTAATCTCCTCTGAGGATGTTTACAGTGGCACATGCAGCTCCCAGTGCTGCGTGTTCATGCTGCGTTCTTGTCCATCATGTGGAATATGACAACAATCTGATGTTTACCAGTGCAGTTGCTTTCAGAGTGCCACACAAGTACAGGTGAGGCGATCTGAGAAGTCTCTTCAGGTGCTGCTGGAGGACAAGTCGTCCTGTTTGAGCTTGTTACGTCTGTCAATACAAACGTCAGAAACATACATAATAAACAAACTATTTTTTCCCCAAGTTTTAGGCCAGAATTCACAAATCCTCTTTCTTGTCATTGTTCACCCAGGATCTGATTTTATCCTCTTTCAAATCCCTGCATGATCCCCAGATCTCGAAACTTTCTTCACTATTTTGTATCTGAGAACATAAGGAAATAGGGATATAGGACACACAGGGTGATCTTGAATTTCTCATTCAAAAATGTCAATATCTCTGTCCTCACTGGAAGGATGTGAGGAATTGATGTGTGAGTGAAGGAAGTGAGGAATTTTGGGATCGAAGAGATTTCAGAGACTCTGACTCTGCTGGAAAAGGGGATCAATCAGGCTTCTGATAAAAACAAAGAAGGAAAAATGATGACCAAAATTCAGCAGGTTGATCAGCATCTGTGAGACAGGTTAGAACACTGACCTCCCCAGTCAGCAGTGACTGTGGTAATTTTCCCCTTCAGTTTGTCTGTCAGGCTCCTCACTGAGTCACATGACTTTGTTTTGGGTATCATTCTTCCGTCTTGCTGCTCTTCCTCCACTTCAACCACTTCCCCGGTCTGGTTACCACATGTACGTCTTAGAGGTGTTGATCTGACTACACCCTGCTGTGTCCTCCATCCTGCCTTCTCCCTCCCTAGCCTCCTCCTCCTCTTTATCATCTTTGTCCTTCTCTGCCTCACTTTCCCACAGCGTGATGAGCGGTGGGTACAGCTCGTTCAGGGGGATGGAGGTGGCGTGCTGCATGTACTTTTTTAGCGAGTGTCCGCAGGACTTGTGGTGTTGCACGCGGCGGCCCATGTATACCACCAGCAGCGCCATGATGGACAGCGCAAACATGGAGCCCATGACGGCGGCCAGCGCCACGCTGTTGCGCCGCGATGCCACTAGCTCCACTGAGAAACCCGCCTCTTTGGTGGTGATGTTCAGGCAAGTGGTGTGGGCAGCAGTGGAGGAGAAGGGTGGGGAGGGAAGAGAGGTGGGGGAGGAGCTAGGAGGGGAAATGGAGGAGGAGGTAGAGGAGAGGGTGAGGCAGATATGGTACTCTGTTGCAGGAATGAGGTGCGTCAGATTGTACTCCTGAACGTCAGCTGGAACCTGCAGAGAGGAGACAGATGCATCCGAGGTGATGAACACACCAACATAGACACTACACACCGACAAGATGGAAGGACGGGTGATGCACGGACAAAAAGGACGGACGGGTGAACGCACCGACAAGAAGAACGGACGGGTGGACACACCGACAGGGAGGACGGATGGACACACCGACAGGGAGGTAAGACGGGCGGACACACCGACAGGGAGGACAGACGGTCAGACACACCGACAAGAAAGACGGGCGGACGCACCGACGGGAAGGACGGGTGGACACACAAACGGGAAGGACGGGTGGACACACAGACAGGAAGGACGGGTAGACAAACTAACACAAGTCAGCACATAGAAAGTAGACCTGTAGAGGATTAGGAATGTAAAACTAGATAGATAGATAGATAGATAGATAGATAGATAGATAGATAGATAGATAGATAGATAGATAGATAGATAGATAGATAGATAGATAGATAGATAGATAGATAGATAGATAGATAGATAGATAGACAGACAGACAGACAGACAGACAGACAGACAGACAGACAGACAGACAGACAGACAGACAGACAGACAGACAGACAGACAGACAGACAGACAGCTGCGTAATAAAACATGAACCGCCACCTTATTGTGGTGGAGGGGTTTGTGTTACCCGAATGATCCGAGGAGCTATGTTGTCGGGGGCATTACGCCCCTGGTAGGGTATCCTGTGGCAAGCAGGTCCTAGGTCTCAGGCCAGACTAAGACCAGTTCATAAGCCAATCATGGATAAAAGACAATCAAGGGGCCATTACGTTGCCTGGATTGGCATCACAGGGGCCCTTCCCTGGAGGCAGGCCTGGGGTTTGGGCTCTAAGGGGAGCACCTGGTGGCCTTGACTTTGCCCATGGGACCCAGCCGGGCTCAGCCCAAAATGCGACGTGGGCCCACCATCCAGTTGGCTCACCACTCGCAAGAAGGGCAATGAGAGGCTGGTGCAATGTGGTTTGGGTGACAGTCGTAGCAGGGTGCCTCGACGACCCAATCCCTGGACCAGAACTATAGCAATAGGGACCAGGAATATCACTTGTGCGGGAGGTTGAGAGGTGCCAGCTAGAGATAGTCGGACTCACCGTCATGCATACTGTAGCTTGGGCTTTGGAACCCAGCTCCTTGAAAGGGGCTTGACTCCTCTACTACTCTTGAGTTGCCCAGGGTGAGCATCAGCAAGCTGGTGTGGGCCTATTTATAGCTCCCCAGCTCAGCCGTCATTGGTTTGAGTTCACCCTGGTGAACAAGAAGGTAGCTTCCTTGCGTCTTTGGGTTGGGGAAAGGTCTCTCATTGTTGTTTGTGCCTTCGGGCCGAACAGCAGTACAAACAACCCAGCCTTCTTGGAGTCCCTGAGAGGAGCTTGATAGTGCTCCACCTGGGGACTCCATTGTTTTACTGGGGGACTTCAACGCTCACGTGGGCAATGACAGTGATACATGGACGGGCGTGATTGGGAGGAACGGCTTCCCCAATCTGAACCCGAGTGGTGCTCTGTTATTAGACTTCTGTGCCATTCACAGTTTGTCCATAACGAAACCAGGTTCGCGCATAAGGGTGTCCGTCAGTGCACGTGGCACCGGGACACCTTAGGTTGGAGGTCAATGATCGACTTGGTTGTTGTTTCATCTGACCTTCGGCCGCATGTCTCGGACACTCGGGTGAATAGAGGGGCTGAGCTGTCAACTGATCACCACCTGGTGGTGAGTTGTATACGCTGGCGGAGGAGGAAGTTGGACCAACTGGGCAGACCCAAACGTATTGTGCAGGTCTGTTAAGACCGTCTGGCTGAGCCCTCTGTCAGGGACGCCTTCAACTCTCATCTCCAAGAGAACTTCTCACAGATTCCGAGGGAGGCTGGGAACCTTGAGCCAGTGGACCATGTTCTCTGCCTCCATTGTCAACGGGGCAGCTCGAAGTTGTGGACGCAAGGTCTCTGGTGCCTGTCATGGTGGTAACACCCGAACCCGGTGGTGGACACCGGAAGTAAGGGATGCTGTCAGGCTAAAGAAGGAGTCCTTGTAGGGTTGTCTTAGTTTACACGCCTCTGCAATATTGCATGGACGAAGGGGACAGTGTCGCTGGAGTGGCGAACCGGCAGTGTACTTGAAAGTCTATGCCAGGGTAGTGGAGAGGAAAATTTGGCTGATAGTTGAACTCCGGATTCAATGCAGTTTTCGTTGTGGTTGTGGAACATTGGGCCAGCTTTATACCCTATAAAGGGTGCTTAAGGGTTCATGTGAGTTTGCACAACCAGTCCACATGTACTTTGTGGATCTGGAGAAGGCATTCGACCGTGTCCCTCGTGGCATTCTGTGGGGGATGCTCTGTGAGTATGGGGCCCGGGGCCTTCAGGTAAGAGCAGTTAGGTCTCTGTATAGGTCTGTGTAGCTCTGTGTAGGTCTCTGAAGTCAGAGTGTCTGACACGCGGCAGAGACTATGTCTCTCGGCTGGCCTAGGAACACATCAGAGTCCCCCCGGAAGAGCTGGAGGAAATGTCTGGGGTGATGGAAGTCTGGGCGACTGCTGCCTCTGCAACTCTGTTCCAGATAAGTAGACAAAGATGGATGGATGGATGGATGGATGGATGGATGGATGGATGGATGGATGGATGGATGGATGGATGGATGGATGGATGGATGGATGGATGGATGGATGGATGGATGGATGGATGGATGGATGGATAGATGGATGGGTAGACATTAAGTCTCCCTGTCCTTCATCCATCCATTGCCATGCCCATTCACCCATCCATCCGTCGCCATGCGCAGCCATCCAACCATCCATCCTCTATCGCCACATCCATCCATCCATCCATCGCCATGCCCATCCGTCCATCCATCCATCGCCATGCCCATCCATCCATCTGTCGCATGCCCATTCATCCATTCTTCCCTTGTTCTTCCTCTCTGTCCCTTTCAAACAATATCTGAGGTTCAACAGTCAGTTACCTCCTCAAATATAATTTCCACTTCAACCTCCAAACATTAGATTTCCCAGAGAACCCTAATCACAGGACTTTCACATTCATCTATACCTTCAGGCCCCAGGTATCGTTTACCATTCCTAAGCCAGTAGACTTAGATTAGTTAGGTTACACTTGTGATATGGTACTGGCACAATGATCAAATTCAGTTGAAAACAGGAAGTCACAAGGATTGTAGCGCGTGTTTCCTCCCTGATAGGACCTCTGTGTTGGTGGACGTGCTCACCTTGGCAGTGTAGCTTATCTGAGGGTTGTCAATGTGGACGGTGGCACTGGTCCACCAAGGGAGGGGGAGGGGAACATCATGCTGGTACTGTCCTTTACTGGGATACAACTTCCACTCCAACACCAATGACTGAGCGTGCACCACCTGCACAGGAAACAGGAAGCAGTAGCAGTGAATCGTACAACGAATAATTATATCATTAAGTGTGTTTGTAGGGAGCATTTTACGCAAAATGAAAATCTAGAGGTTCAAAAAAGTCACAGCAGATACCTTAGCGAGGACCACCAGAGAGGCTTCAGAGCTGGACCAGTTCCCCATCCAGAGCTGCTCTCTGCTAGGCTCATCTTCCCACCAACTCCCCCTTCCAGAACCCCGAGAGTCCACAAACACAGACACACTCTTGGTGTCTGCTCCCTCCAAATTCCACGCCACACAAGTGTACATACCTGGGAGGAGCAAACAGACGTATCTAATTTAGTGAAAAGGTAAAAGCCCAGTTTTAAAGAGGTTTCATGTGAAGCAGCAGATCACACTGACCCGCATCTGATGGTTCAGCATGTTCAATCACCAACACGCCAGGTTCCAACATGCGATGCTTCTTCTTCCTGGTGCTCAGGCCACGCCCCTCCTGTGATATGATAGGTGCGGCCTCTGCCTCAGAGCTCACCTGAGCAGGAAGTACAGGAACAACTTAGTCTCTAGTGTGTTTTAAGATGTGCATTTCTTGATGTCTATTTTCAGGCAGCCTCCCCTGACAAACCTAATTCATGGTGGAAAATGAAATATTAAGGTTTTAATGGCAGGTAATGCAGATTGACCTTATAAACATAGAGACTGGCACCAAAGTTCATTTTGGCTCCTGGTTTAGTTTTAAAAGGGAATAAACATCAACTTTGTGACCATTTAAGCTCCTATAAGTGTTTTTAGACAGCAACCATAACATTTTGTGAAAACGATGATATGATTACTCAAAGTTAAAAGTTTTTTGTTTTAGCTTATAGTCAATGAGTTGTTTCAGACTGGATTTTGGGAGTAAATACAAGAAGAATACATTTTTTTTTAATTTTTTCAATTCAATTTCATGAATATATCATCTATTAAAATACAAGTTGTCTGTAGGGTCTTTCGCAGGAAATGACCCCCGATAAATTATTACATTAACAACAGCTGGTAAAAACTCCCCTTTAAGAGGGAAGAAACCTGGATCAGCACCAGCATGGGGCCGGTACACTACCACGAACAAAACGGGCTTCCCTGGTTTCCAGCTCGGGAGTTTTAGACTAAGCCTGAGGCTTTCCAATTTCTTATCGCCGCTACTCCTCGGCCATGCTTCAGGGCATATATGATCATTAAAGTAACCGAATGAAGGAACTAAGGACCATCATAGTTCGTAGGAACTATTTAGGGTCTTCTTCAGTTCCTACACACGGTTGGGTAGAACAAGACTGCAGCAGCAGAACTCAGTGTTACCAAAAAGACGTATAAAGAGAACTTCTGTAAGCCAATTTAACTAAATATAGTAACGCAGCTTAATGGAGCCATAGTGATGCTGATGGGTGAATAACGATTTTGATGGTAGGATCGTGACATGGTTCTGTCTATTTTTTTATTTTTTTCTCTCTCTTATCATACGCATTTTACAGATGTTGTGGAACTTTGCAGGTGCTGTGTTTGATGTTGAGAACCACCTTGTCTCCAGTTGGCGTCACCCAGTAAAACTGGGGGGTAGGGTCAGCATCTGCCCAGCACTCCAGTGTGATTGGCTGCCCTGCAGTGATGTTCATGGTTGGTGGGAAAGCGTGAGGAGAGATGTGAGGCAGGCAGCTGTTGGCTCCGCCCCCACCCCATCCGGCCACCACCTCCTGTAGTTTCCGGTCAATCAGGTGCGAGGGGGAGGAGCATAGGGTGATGGAGGACTCCTGCAGCTTGAGGTGTGACTGGTTGCCGAGGTGAGGCGCCCAGGAGGAGAGACAGTCACAGCGCAGGGGGTTGGAGTGCAGGGACAACTCCTCCAGAGACGGGAGGGAGGACAAGATGTCATCGGAGAGGAGACTGAGCTGGTTATTATAGAGGAGGAGGGTCCGGAGAGAGGACAGGTCACTATGGAGAGAGGGGGAAAGGGAGAGACGAGGGAGGGACAAATGAAAGCATGAAAAATAATCAGAATCCTTTCTCAGAGTGGGCTCAACATGAACCAACAGAATAAAACACGATAAAAATGATCTGATCATCGTGGGTCAGACAGATACAATCAAAGATGTAAGACAATCTACAACGTTTTTCACAGTTCCATCATTTATTTATGGGTGGATGAATGGATGGATGGATGGACGGATGGACGGGTGGACGGATGGACGGATGGACGGATGGACGGACGGATGGATGGATGGATGGATGGATGGATGGATGGATGGATGGATGGATGGATGGATGATGCATGGATGGATGGATGATGGATGGATGGATGGATGAAGCATGGATGGATGGATGATGGATGGATGGATGATGGATGGATGGATGGATGATGGATGGATGGATGGATGGATGATGCATGGATGGATGGATGGATGGATGGATGGATGGATGGATGGCTTTTCTGCTGTTGTTGGACTTACAGTGGGGCAAAAAAGTATTTAGTCAGCCACCAATTGTGCAAGTTCTCCCACTTAAAAAGATGAGAATGGCCTGTAATTTTCATCATAGGTAACTTCAACTATAAGAGACAGAATGGGGGGAAAGAATCCAGGAAATCACATTGTAGGATTTCTATTGAATTAATTGGTAAATGACTCGCTAAAATAAGTATCCGGTCACCTACAAACAAGCAAGATTTCAGGCTCTAACACAACTTTCACAGAGGAAGTAGTGTCTATCATGTTCAACCACAAAGCCTGGCCACACGGTTTGAGGCAAAGAAACCAACCAAATGACTCATTGCAGGGTTTATTCATTTGCAGCTGGGTGTATAAATGATGTCACCCACGTCTGGCAACACACCGACAGTCAACTACTGATGCATCGCTGCATCCTTCATCTCCTAGGAGACCGAGAGAGGATGAGAGCGAGGACCACCAGCGGAGCATAACTACCCAGCTGTTTACTCAAACTGAGAGGAACACTGGTCTCCCACGGACCAAACTCCCACTTCCATCACTCACTAAGCAATCCCCGTAGGAGGCTGTTTTTGTGTCTGTGCAGAGAAAACGGAGTACTTTTAACTAGTTTTGTCTTTTTCGTGTTGTCCAGCTCGCAGCGATTGCTGGTTGTAAAGGCCTGTGCTAAGACTCTTCCTTTTCAGCGCCACCCCTGGTAACAGGGATCCATGCTGAATTCCTCAAGGCTCTGGATGTTGTAGGACTGTCTCGGAAAACACGCCTCTGCATAAACATCGGAGGTAGTCCCTCTGGATTAGCAGCCCAATGGTTGCGGTTCCCCTTTTTTTAAAAGGTTGAACAGACCGATCACACCTCTCTGGTACGGACTATGTAGGGGTTAGGGTTAGGCAAGACTGGCTGGAGAAGAGTCCCATTGATCGTCAGTTCTCAGATTCACAAGGAACCATGTAGGTCATGGGTCATGGAACCCTGGACCGGCTCTATACCTTCACGTTATTCTCATGAGCAAGATGTTCACAAGTGAAATGGCAGAAACCACTGAAATAGTCACCTGAAGGCATGTGGGTCGATGTAGGACAGTTGAGGGTTGTTGCAGATCTCCAGTTTGGCAATTTCTGGAAGGTTCTGGAAAGCTTCTTGCTCCACCATCAGCAGATCTTCCATGTTGTTCAAACTGAAGCAAGAAACAGCAATATAATGACATAAATAATATGAAAGAAGCAACAGAAACACTGGGTTTGCTGTCGTGAATGCAATTCTGAGATTTAAAGCAACTATACGTAGCACTGCCACTTCTGACCACATGGGGGCAATACCATAAATCTGCTGAACCTGATTTAGTTCTGTTTTGTTTGGATTGAGGGAATGCAATAAAAATAAATACATGGTCCAGGATCTTGTTTTTCTGTGGAGCTGAAAGGTACAGATGTCTGAGTCCTGGCCCTGTGGAACTGAAACTCAACAGCCATTGGCTCATCTGTGCCGATTCTTACCGATTGCAGCCAACATTATACTCTGAAAATGTTACTGGGAAAAATATTTTGTGAGAAATACAGTAATTTCTATACAATCATGTTTCTTGTTGCAAACCTGCAGGTCCTCTACCGACCTCCAGAGTCTGGATCCAACAGTTTAAATGTAAATTTTCACAGCAGAAATAAACATATTTAGAGTCTTGTACAAAGAAACAGTTTTTGTCTCCATGGTGTACGGGGGGATGTTTTATGGACCTCATTAGGTAACAAATCTACGTCTAATAAACTGTCACTTTAACCCTCAACACGTTTGGTGACCTCTGAGGAGTGAATACCTAACAGAGTAGTGTGGTGGATATACACACACAGAACAATTGTTAATTCTCAGAGTTATAATTCACGGCGACCTCGCCCATGTTACAATGCCTTGTTGTTCCTTTTACAAGGGATATTCTTTCCTTTAATTATACGTGCTACCTTAAGAGTAGAGACACACCTCAGAGGTGCTGACGTCTTTACCTGCGCGACAGTTTTCTGATTGTGGTTTTTGGTTACTCACTGTGTGAATTGAATTAAATGGAGTGCTCTCCAAAGAGGAATTAATCTCCGTCGTTTCTCTGCCTACATCAACCGCACTCCTACAGTAGAATCATTCTCATTTTAAATGTAATGTTCTGAGTTGGTCTGGAAGCTTCCAGAGGTGAAGCGTAGCTAATCAGCCAGAAACAGCTACCTAGCGGAGCTGCCAGTGCTGCCGATACTCCGCCCCTGACCATTATAGGACCCTTCCAGCTAGCCAATGGGTAGCCAGCTGAGCGGCGGGTTCTGCAGATTTTGATCGCAGCCTCATCCAAAACATGGATTGATTGCATCCCTTCAAATGTGCGGTAATGCTAATTAGCATCACAGGTTAGCATGGGGTAAGCCGAGCTAAAATAGTAAACTTGTGGTGAGTGGGTTTAAAGTAGTTCATCGACTTGTTTGTTTTACAAGTTTGCCCATTTATGGTTCACCAGTGTTGGGCGGAGGTGGGTCCTGCAGAGATGGCATCATTCAGTCTCTGAGAAAGTCCGGCTTCAGAAGCACTTTAGAAACCTCTAAATGATGTCACAGAGTTTGTCCAGTTCTTCTAATACAGTCTATGGGTCTGACCCAGAGAAGATGTCTGTAAGTGTTTAACGACCCAAAAACAATCAATTAAACAGTCCGAAATGATTTCAGGAAGAAGATATTGTTTTATTGCCAGTGTTGAAATTTGATCAAGATCAATTTTCCTCTCACTCCCGTCATGTCAGATTAAAAACGTTCATTCTTAGCCCTTCGTTTATCAACGAAAGATTCACCAACAGTCCAGATTCCGTCTCAGAGAGCAGCAGACATGAAGGTGACTTTACATCTGACCTTTCTGTGGTGTTTTCAGACTGACCTGAGCTCCTCCAAATGCTGAAGGTTCTGGAAATCTCCCTTTTGGATTCGGCTGATCGGGTTCTTGTTCAGGTCCAGGAACTTCAGGTTCGGGAGCACGCTCATAGCATCCCGAGGGACTGACCTGGCAGGAGGACAGACGTTCACCCACAGCAGCAGTTAGTTAGAGAAAGTAGCGGACAGGTTTAAGATCTGGTCCACCAGTGAGAGCTCCACAGGTGTGAACCCAACCCAGACAACCCGCCCCATGCGGTCTCTGGAGCTCAGCTCCTGACACCCGGGAGAACCTCGCAAAACCAAAATCTGGAATCTGAGATTAAAAACATCCCACCATTTGGAAGATCAGAGTTGAATCTATCCATCACATTTCAGCTCTCCAGGAGCTACATTGTGGAGCTGAGGAGCTGAGTGTGACAGGTGTGGAGAAAAACCAATGACACACCTGAGCTGGTTGTCATAGAAGGAGAGACTCTCAAGGTAGTCGAGGCCCGTGAAGGCAGCAGGAGGGACAGAGGCCAGTCCCATTCCAGCCAGGACCAGGCTGTGGAGGCGGGACAGAGGCAGGAAGTTCTTCTCCTCCAGGCCCAGGATGGGGTTCTCGCCGATCATCAGGATCTCCAAGGATGGCAGGGAATCGAACCAGTGACTGTCAATCGCCACCAGACGGTTGGAGTTTAAATGGAGTCTGGAAGATCAAGTAGAGGACCGGAAACTGATTCAGAGTTGAGCGATGGGAGAGATTAAAGATCTCACGGTAGTGCTTTTCATACACATTCATTCTTTAAACAGCGCGAGACCATTTTACATGTGAATAAATCCATTTCATTTTGTCTGTAGGAATGTTGGATCACTTATGAAGCATCAACTGGCTCTCAGAAACCACCCAAAGTAACTCTGGATTCCCGTCCTGGTTTAAAACCAAACTTCAAACGTTTCTGTTTAGTAAAGCCTCTAGTTAGTGTTAACTCTGGTGTGTTAAGGCCAGTAATCATAGCTGCAGCTGCAGGGCAAGACTAAAACAGTTACAGGGGACACCAACATGATCCACTGAGTGGTACCCATCACCCCCCCTTTCTCCTCTTCTTCTATTTCCTTTCCTCAGATTAACCCTCGGTTAGCAATTAGAAGTATCTAATCACCATAATTGTTCTCCATTGTTGTTGTAGTTTGTTGTGATGGTCTGGCCCCTCCTTTTTTATTCTTCTGTTCATGTTTGCAGGCCAGAGCTTCAGCTTTATCTGCAGTCGCTGCCCCCTGAGATACGGACCCTACTGACCCGCCTTTGTTCAGATCCAAACTAAACACCTGTTCAGGATGACATTCGACTCATAACAGCACTTTTTATCTTTATTTTACTGGAGTATTTTTAGTTTTTCAAATCTATGTTTTTATTTGATTTGAATGGTGAAACTTGGTCAACCCTGCCTGTTTGTGCTATATAATTGAAGATTGATTGATTGATGGACTGATTGATTCAACTGTAATGTTCCTTGATATAACTTTAGTTGTGAATCGGCAAGAGATAAAGAGGAGGTTAAGTGGATTTTTTAGATGGACTTGTAAATCCTCCATCTCTGGCTCTAATAATTTGGAGGGTCTAATAATTCAGTCATTGAGTGGGCTTATATGAGTTTCTAGATGCCGAAACAATATCAGTGAAAATCTGGAGGTACACAGGTTATATTCATCTTTTAAAGAGTGTTCTGAAGGTGTGACCGTGCAGGTCCAAGCTGTAGACCTTAACATTACCGCAGCAGGTTGGTGAGACCGGCAAAGGCTTTGGGTCCGATGGAGGAGATGCGGTTGTGGTTGATGTAGAGCTCTTCCAGACTTGAGAGGTTCTTCAGAGAATAGTCTTCCAACTCTTCAATGTGATTCTCCTCCAGGTACAGAGTCACCAGGCGGCTCAAAGACGAGAGACCCATGGAGCAAACCTGGAGAGAATCAGAAACCTTTTTACCCCCGAGCCAACGCTGTGACGTTGAAACTATAATCCAGAAAGTCATAGCTGTCCACTGACTGTTTAAAAGAGCGTGTAGCTGGCAAAGGACAACGTATCAAGGAACACAGTTGTGTGGAAGGACAGCGGCTGTCTTACCTGGGTAAAGTGGTTCTGCGACAGGTCCAACTCCGTCAGGTTGGTCAGACTCTCAAGCTCAGAAGTGATAGAGGAGATGTTGTTGCTCTGCAACAGCAGCACCTGAAACATGAGACCATAAACAGCTGTGTGTTACCCGCGTGACATCATTAGCCTCGTTCACACGGCCCTTTACAATGCAACAGTTTGGTCCACCTCAGTTACACCTCTGTTGCACCTTGTTTCACCTCCGATACTACCTCCCGGGTACTATGTGAGAAGGTCCAACAGAGACACCAGCGATGTCTCACCTGTGTGTCAGCAGAAATGTTGGCTGGAACTCTCGGTACATGGAGCTCATTACAGTCGACCGTCCTGGCCTGGTGATACACGGACTGAGGGGTGTACCAGGGCCTCGTCTCACACACACACTGTAGAGGGCACAGCAGTCCAACCCCTGTAACACACACACACATGCACACACACACACAGACAGATCAGAGATCATGTTTACACCTCTACCCAAATAAAAGAGTTTGCTGCAGTTTACCCTGACTGCCTGGAATGGCCCCGCCCACTTCAGAGCACACTGATGATGTCAGCAGGGACAGGAGAAGCCCCGGGAGAACTGCAGGTCCCATGATGCACTGAAGGCATGAAGACTGACGATTTCCTCTAGAAGACTTCCTGGACATGGATCTGTGAATATGAAGCTTATGTTAATTTAACTTTCTGTCTTTTATTGTCCTGTTTTGTTGTTGTCGCTCTCTGTTTTACTTTGTTAGTTTGTACACGACAACAATGCGACAACAATGCGACATCAACACGACAATTGTGACAACATCGGTGGAGGACTGCTGGCTGAGGACAGGAGGTTTCTCAAGAGAGCTACAAACGCAGCGGAGAAGCTTGTAGGACGTCTTCTGCTCTCGCTGGGTCTGTCATCAGATCCTGCCTCAGCAGAACCCCCTCCATCACCTGCATCACCCACCCCCCCAGAGCACCAGCTGCTTGACCCGTTACAGGTCAACACCAGCACCACCACCACGTCCGTGCCGTATCAATAATGTTATTGGTTACAGATCACTCAGAAGCAGCTTTTTGCTGCGCAGTCACGCTACTGCTCATGTTTCTGTACTCATGACTGTCAGATTTTTTTCATGTGTTTTCATATTGATACTTTTTCATATTTAGGGTTTATTTTGCACTTTTCGCATTTTAATGTTTCTGAGCTACCGACAGGCAGGTTTACATGTTCAACAACAAGGTTCACAGAGCATTACATATTAAAACCTCAATAAAAAACAGACAGACACAAGCACACCACAATTCACCCAAGTTACACACACAGACACATACGTAGACACACGGTGTAGACATGGCTAAGCACTGAGGATCCAGGTGAGGAAATGGTAGCAGAGAGCCATCCACGCCAGGAGGTCTCATAACCCGCAGCTACAAGGGGAGGGGGGGGCCATCCCGGCCCGGACGGATAGAGGAGTCCACACCGCAGCGGTGAAGCCGTGGTGCAGAGCTCCACAACCATCCAGGCCAGAACCACCCCCAGGACGACCCCCTGCAGGCCAGAGTCACTCCCAGCATGGAGGCTCTAAGACTAGAAGAAGGAGAGCACCTGTTTACAATTTTTATTATTATTTTGGCCTAATTTCATTGTACTAAGTATAATGCACAATAGCAATAAAGTTTATTCCTTTATTTCGTTTTTTGTCATTTATTGGACACTATGATCAGTGTAAACGTCAACATGAATAATGCAAGTACAAGTACACACACACACACACACACACACACACACACACAGTGCCTGTGGCGCCATGGCAACCAGCCAGGAAGTGACATGCAGGACAGGGGGAGGGAGTAACTTCTGAACTGCTCTGTGATTGGCTCGGCGGTTTCTTCCTGTGTCGTAAACAAATGACGATCAGAGGTCTGGTTGTCCAATTATCGTAGGCACCTGTGAGGAACCAGAGCGGCCTCCCCACGTACAAGGGGACAAGGCAAAACTGGACCTGGGTGATGAGGTGTAAAAAAAACCTCGCAGAGCGTAGAATGCCAAAAAAATAAGGCTTTTTATTTTATGTAAAAAAGAAACACATACATACAGGCGGAGGGCAAAATCACTATTCTAAAAAAAATGGCACATGGGGCATAGCCTGTCAGCCAGCTACCTCCATTCAGCAGACCCCTCTTCTGGTATGCAGCTGCTGTTTATAAAACCAGGCAGGGTGGAGAGGTTGATTGGACACAGGTGTGCCACAATCAGCAGAACCAGGCACACCTGTGTACTGCTCCCCCGCAGACCACGCCCAATCCTCCACTCTGCCGCACACATTAAAAAAAGTCTGGTGATGGTGAGAAGGGGAGGGGTTGCTCACTTTCTCACAGCACCCCATAAGGGTCCTGGAGCTGAGGGCCCAGCCGGTGTCCTGAGGACACCACCTCCACCATCCCTGTCGTGTCAGGTTGAGTTGTCTCAGAACGTGCTGCATGGACGGAGACACTAATCAGACGATGCAGAAGACACAGGTGATCAGACGATGCAGAAGACACGGGTGAGCAAGCGGATGCAGCTCACGGACGCTTCACTCCCACAGTCTGCTCTGTCCTGACGGCACAGCATTCAGGACACGTCCACTTCTAGTCCAGATTCATCTGGAGTCAGCTGGCAAACCGAACGCAGCTCAGTGTCTCTGTGGACATGATTCAAACATCTGCACCTCCTGCTTACAGCAGAGCGAGGGACTCCTCACTCTGCTCCTCATGCTGCTCAGCAGACGGAATATTGATGAGTCTTTTCATTATTCAAGAAGCTGACGTTCCTGTGGACAGTCTGTGATTGCAAGAAAGCACGATTTGCTACCCAATGAATTCAAACACACGTATTTATGGCTCTTTGAGGACCGTCAGGTGGCTCAGCTCTGAAGCCTCACAAAAGACACAGTCTCTTCCAAATATGAAGATGAAACAGAGTCAACACATCCGACTAACGTCTAATGCTGGCACAGCAACAACACACGCAAAGTTCCCAAAATAAGACTCTACATGTTTCAAAATAAGAGCCCAAGTTTGACTCTTAAAAATAAAAGCACAGTTGTTGTAAAGAGCAGATCTGCAGACTCTAGTGGTCGGTAGAGGAACTTCAATTTTGCACCTCCAGTGTCGGCCGGCGGCTGGTTGCTAGCAGTTTAGCGGGCCTGATGTAACCCTTCACAACATGGGCATGCCTCCAGTTATGATGATACGATATAGAAGAAGTGTATGATGATGATTCATTTGTTTAACTCAAGTGCTGGCTGCTTTAAACGTTCATCTTCAAAGCTTGGTTCATCCTAAACAGGGTCACAAAGGCTCTGGTGGTATTTCAACCTGCAGCCTCTTATAATTAAGGGGACAGCATTAACTGACAAGCAGCTGTACTGCTGTTGAGAATTTTCTATAAAAGTCCACCCTGCCAGTATGGAGCGGCTCTCATCACTTCCATCCAGCTTTGCTTGAGTTGGCGCCAGAGAAAGTTTCCATTTGAGCCGTTGGTGGTTTTCAGGCCTGGGGATGAAGAAGTCATCAGTTCTGCATCCTCAGGCTTTCCTGTGACATGTGAGCATCTCAACCAGGTAAATCGTGACAAACGTGATGCCCCAGAAGCTCAGGAATGAAGTTACCATGGAAACCCTCTGAGGTGAATGCACTCTCTGACCTACTTTCAGTTACAAGAGTTTATTATACAACATCAGCACTTCTTCATCACTGTCAAGCAGGCAGAGATGTGCACACACCAACAACCAGCACGCAGTCAAAAACCGCCCTGAGGTGGACAACACAACGCCACAACCAAGCCTGGTCAGGGATGAAGGGAACGGAGAGGTGACCCAAAGTTCAGCAGCAGGAAACACCCAAATCTGACTCTTAAACTGAAAAAACAGCTGCACTTATGGTCCAGAAAGATGCTTATAACCACGGTAACCACAAATATGAACACAACAGAGAAGTTCAAAGTTGCTACAACCTGCCATCAGAGACGCACCACCTTCCACAAAAACTATATATATATATATATATATATATATATATATATATACATATATATATATGTATATATATGTATATGTGTGTGTGTGTATGTATGAAATTTCACCCCCTATAAAAAAGGAGCAAGAGGTCTGTCGGCAGAGGAACCACAGGTCTGGATCCAGACCCTAGTGGTCAGTAGAGGTGCTGCAGGTTTCGGCACTTCGGTGTAGGATCAAAAAGAAAAATGAGTTTTCATCTTTTATCAAACCCCTCTCATCATGTATGAAGTCACTGCGTGACCTTCTTCATGCTCCACGCACGCATACATGCTGAACTTCCCGCGCCGCAAACACACCCTGATACCAGCTGGCTGTGACGTGTGGGGACCCCCACCAGGCTCCCATGCAACCCCTGCACCCCCTCTCCCACCTCCCCCCTCCCCCCTCCGGCTCTCACCTGCAGCCCCGGTCCTCCGGTCCTGCTTCAGTTTGAGGGTCTGCTGATCCGGATCAGCGCAGAGCGGGTCCTACTGCCAGCGCTTTTATCTGGAGCATCCCTCCTCCTCCCTCTGTTGTCCTCTGTCAGGTCCGCAGCAGCTGACTCCAGATCAGCCAATCAGGTTTGTAGGTTACAGGATGACGCGGCCGGCAGGGCTGGATGCTGCACAGAGAGGGAGGGGGAGGGGGCTCTGATGCTATGACGTAATGCTCCACATTATCCCCATGAACACGAGTCTCCTCATCCTCTGTGTGTGTGTGTGTGTGTGTGTGAGTGTGTGTGTGTGTGTGTGTGTGTGTGTGTGTGTGTGTGTGTGTGTGTGTGTGTGTGTGTGTGTATGTGTGTGTGTGTGTGTGTGTGTGTGTGTGTGTGTGTGTGTGTGTGTGTGTGTGAGGGAGGACTGACTGAGAGTTGATAACACACTTAAATTATTCAGTAACCATCCATCCATCATCCATCCATCCATCCATCATCCATCCATCCATCCATCATCCATCCATCCATCCATCCATCATCCATCCATCCATCCATCCATCCATCCATCCATCCATCCATCCATCATCCATCATCCATCCATCATCCATCCATCCATCATCCATCCATCATCCATCCATCCATCATCCATCCATCATCCATCCATCCATCCATCCATCCATCCATCATCCATCCATCCATCCATCATCCATCCATCATCCATCCATCCATCCATCCATCCATCATCCATCCA